>NW_006438867.1:7297227-7334923 GCF_000325575.1 Pteropus alecto
CTTTGAAGTCTCTCTCTCTAGATTTTTATGATATAGAATCTTTAAGTTTCTTTTAAATTAGCGACATGCTGATGTCTTTTAAATTAGACTTAAATCATTCAGACTATGTTTTGTTCTAAGAGAATGAAAGTAGCTAATGTTATGCTAAAACGTAATCATAAGTACAGGTCGACTCATGTAGAGTTGAACTGTGTTCTTTAAAATGGTAGAGCGTGTCTTCTGTCATCTCTATTTAAAACTAGTTGTTGAATCAAGAATGGAGTACACTTTTTAATGTCATTGGTTATTTGGCAAAAATATATATATAGTCTTTTACTTTTCATCTGTTAAGTTTAGGTAACTTATCTCCTTTTCTCCCCACTCCTTGCCCCCAAGTCTGTTCTGTGACCCTCACTGATTTTAAATGTTGTTGCCCAGAATTCTACCAAAGCACCTCTCAAGAGGTCGAACGTTGAGAAAGTGACGAACTTGCAGATCCTGGTGCTGTTTGGCATCCTCTTGGTCATGGCCTTGGTGAGCTCAGCGGGGGCCCTGTACTGGAACCAGTCTCAAGGTGGAAAGAACTGGTACATCAATAAGATGGGTAAGTGCTGGAGTAGGTTGCTTGTGCACGTGGGCCAAAACGTTTTTGAAAAAAACCTTCCAAGCACTTCTTATGTGTGGCGGCCATCCTTGTCCGTCCGTTGGCTACTTTGTACTCTCCAAGCCTTTCAAGGAGAAGTGAAAGATTAGGAGTCATGAGGAAGCAAGGATGGAGATATTGGGATACCACATTGGAGAAACTAGATTCTCAGCAGGTGTTGCAGCTCTGCCTCCGATATCAGGATCGCCTTCATCAGCGTACAGAGGCTGTTGCTTTTAATCAGAATGCTTTGGTTCAATGAATCAAAGAGATGGATCTATCAGTAGCAACACTCGTTAGCTTCAGGCAAGAACGCCAGAAAAGATACGCCAAATACGCGGAGCAGATCCAGAAAGTCAACGAAATGTCTGTCCGCCATCCTCCGCCACAGACACATTTTTTTTATTTGTCTACTTGTTTATTCTGTTCTTAAAAAAAAAAAAAAAAGTCATGGATGGGGGGGCGGGGGAGATAACCCATAAACACCGAACAAGAACCAAGACTCCCAGACTTGGGCGTACTCCCCCTACCCTCAACCTCAGTTCTCCAAAAGATTCCCACCCTCCCAATTTTCCTTTGAACAAGACGCCCGGATCAGCAGCAAAGGAACCTGGGGTAGTCACTGAGATCTTTGAACACCGGGAATGGGAGCAGGGAAAAGTCCAAAAAATAGCACTTCAGAAGAAAAAAGAAGGGATGAGAGGGGAGGTTAGGCTCCGGAGGACAGAATTGGGCCATGAGAGGTGGAAGCGGGCCGGTATGGGGGGAGAGCCCTCCTGACGGCCACTGCCCGCATTCACCAGGATCCCAGAGAGCCCCACGGTTTGTTCTGCAGTCCATTCTCCTATTCTCCAAAGGCTTCACAGGCCTAGCTCCAAGTCCTCTAGCTCCTCCTCCAGTGCCCTCCTCCTTGCTAGCTTCTCCAGCTGCTCTTTGCTAGGCTGGCTGATTTCCCCAGCCTGGGTCCGCTGCTGCAGCTCTTCCACCTGCCGAAGCTTCCTTTTTAGGTTCTTTATCTTCTTGGCCTGCTCAGTGGTGGCAGCTGAGTCAGGCTGGTCAGAGGTAGCCGTAGGGGATGCCCGGGAGCCCTGTGGGACACTGGGGCATAGACCAGACTGTGCCCCTGATGGAGAGGCTCAACAGCACGCTGCCGGAGGGCGAGAGGCTAGAGCCCTTTAGCATGAAGCCGGACCGGGACCTCAAGCTGTAGAGCTGCTTCTCCCCTCCTGGCTGTTGTTCTGTGGGGACAGAGCTTGCGAACACCCGTACCCTGAGAACATTTGAAACTCAAGTCATGTGACGCGACTGGGGCTTGAAGCTGAGTGGAGGGCATGCGAGCCATCCAGCTGGCCTGAGAAATCTGACTTTGCCCTGTCCTACCCCTTTCCTTGATGCTTTCCTCTTTTCATAATGAATCGAATTCATTCACAGTGATAACTGAAGTTGGAACAGTTGAATTACTAGAAATTCTTTACAGAGCTCTGCATTGGGAATTCTTTTTTATTTTTAGAGTATATATTATCTAGTCTAGCTTGTGGAGTAAAAATATGGAGAGAAGGGGAGGAATATTTTAAGAAACCCTGTGTCCTTGACACCTTGCTCAATAGGCTCTCTGGCTTATGGGTTGTAAACATAAAGAACTAATTTAATCCAAAAAAACAAAAACAAAAACAAAAAACACTTAGCGTTGTCACTCTCGGAGCTTGGACTTGAGTGCAAAGAGCTTTCCCCTTTTGATGCCCAAAGGACTGGCACCTCTCTTTCCTCTCCTGGTCCTTCCTCCTCTCCGGCCTGACCCTGACGCTGCTTTGGATTCCATCCCTCAGGGGTCTCGTTCCATCTTTAGGGGTCTTGTTGCATCAAGACGTTCCTTCTCTCATCTTCCATAAATAGGCTCCAGGCTTCTCACCTGCCTCCCTCCCCTGTTCACACTCCCCACCCCTCCCCGCCATTTTACCAACTCTCGGGAGTGTTAGTCAGTACTCATACCTTAATGAGGTTGTAGATATTCCTTATGATCACTTCCAGTACCCGTTCTCTTTTCCGCATCCTTTTTGTTACTCGTCTTCTCTCCGTCCTCTAAATTGGACTGGAGCTTCAACAGATGGTCTTCAGTTGGCAATGTCTTCCATTAAAAAAAAAAAAAAATCTCCTGCCCCGCTTTCTGCAATGCCCTCGGAACCCCTCTTTGATAGCCGTACCCTGCTGCGTGGTCACATTGGGGGTCATGCTTGCTCCTGCCTGCTCCCCTCCCCACAGCCTCCCATTAGAAGCCAGCTCTTCATTGGAAGGGATTGTAAATTACTAGCCTTTGTATTCACAATCGTTGCCACGTGGATGCGCAGTAACTATTTTAACTCGAATCTCTAGATGTGTACGCGAGCCAATAGACTTTTTTTTGTGTGTGGACATCTTTTAGAAAAACTCTAAAAATCATAAAGGAAACTTAACGGAGACCAACTAAACTACAGATTTTTCGGTTTTCTTCCACAGACACGACCTCGGATAATTTCGGGTACAACTTGCTGACGTTCATCATCCTGTACAACAACCTGATTCCCATCAGTTTGTTGGTTACTCTTGAGGTTGTGAAATACACCCAAGCCCTTTTCATAAATTGGGTGAGTATCACGGTGGAGTTTAAAGGTCAAGCTGCCGCAGACATGTCCGCCAGGTTCTCTAATACTCTTTCAGAGCCTTAGCCATTGAATCATGCTCCCAGAAGAGGGAGGATATAGTTAATTTCTGATTCGGTCATGGGAGGTAAAGGGCCAGAGAACCAGCCAGGGGCGTCTAGGAAGCGCGTCCCTGAGCCAGTGACAGTGACGAGTTACCTAACATCTCAGCTTCCTGGTCTTTGACATGAGGACGACGGCCGTGCCTGTTCAAGGGGTTCTCGTGAGAATTAAGTGAGAAAATGGAGGCCGAATGCTCCACAGATGCTTGTCTTCTGGTGAATGGGGGCGAAATGGCTGCAATTGCCATTCACGCTTTCGAAGTCGAATTAGTGCTGAGGAAAAGTCTCTGAGGTGTCACGGTTTATGAGGTGTCACGGTTCATGGTGACAGTACCCTTGGATTCCACTGTAAGCATGGAAGGGGAATTTCCAAGGAACTGAATCTGTGTATGTGGATTGGGTGCTGTCACGGACATTTTTCCTCGATCTTCCTAACAGTCCCATGAATGAGGCATTAGCTGAGCTCAGAAGTATGAGTTAGGTCGTGAAATGATCCTCCTGAAACCAAATCTTCTCCATATAAATACCACGTTTTCTCCCTGTATCACGGTGTTTCTCTATACTAATTGCCACTGTAATTGCACCGTAGAATTAAAACTTAGCATTTCTATTGTCTGTTTTTAATCTAAATGAAGGATTAAGGTATATATTTTCTGAAGTGCCCCCTCTTTTCGCTCTCAGGACACGGATATGTATTATCTTGGAAATGATACTCCTGCAATGGCCAGGACATCAAACCTGAATGAAGAGCTTGGTCAGGTGAGAGCCTCTGTGGGGACTTTGGTGACTGCAACGTGAGCATGAATGGATCTTATCTCCTGCAACAACTTCAAACAATGGTGAAGACACTCAGATAGGGTACAACCCTACAAAACATTTGGGGGACAATATGAAGGACATGTGTCCATCAGATCTCTTACATGTTCCAGATTTTGTTTCTGAAATGTTCCAGAGAACCATCCACCATCACCCCCAAACCCTAATTGCCTTTACTGAGTTGTGCTTTGCATTGTTTTTGTCTTATGTTGAAATTATTGCAAGGAATAACCTCTTTTGAATGCATTGCAATTAAAAATTATAATTTCATTTTATGCATCTTATTTAAAGCTCCCAACTACCCTATGAAGTGGATGCCGTGTATATATATCAGACTAAATTTACCTCCTCTTTGAATGCCTTTCCAGTTTTCCAGATAAAGTTCATTTATCTCTTTTCTATGTCCCCATAGCAGTCTCTCCATATATAAATGCAGGGAAATAAGAGACATGATAATAATGCATTGTCTGTTTACCTCTTGAGACTTTTGAGCCCATTCAAGGGGGCGGAGGTGCCCGAGATGAGGTCCTTGGCTCTTCTGCACAGTTGTCAGTATGTCATTGTTCTTAGGTGCTAGTGTACTGGACCCAAAACCCCAAAGGATTTAAAATGCTCGAGAAGCCCCCAAGACGAAATCACTCATCCTTGTTGGGCATATGGGGAAAGTTTGCGTGGGGAAGTAGTTTTGAACTGGGAGTTAAGATTCAATAGGCAGAGTGATAGCAAATCTTAATAATTCTTTATCATAAAATTTTCATTTTTTAATATTTTGATTTAATCTTTTAATTGTCAAAAAAAAGAGGCAGAAAGAAACACTGCTTATTAGAAGGCCGATTCTACTGAATTTTTATACCTTTAGACTTACTGCACATATAGCTATATAAAAACTTATTTATAGTTAAAGTATTAATTACCCCTAGTGTACTGATTTTATATTTCTGTGTAATATTTGACTTTTTTAGGAGCGTTAATCATCTTTTTTTGAAAAAGATCCTTTTTTACTTAGAGACCTGTTGAGTGCTTCAAAAATAATTTGCAGTGTATTTGCTCGTATTGTATCATTAGGAAAAAAGCACGGAGTAAACAATTCATGTTCTTCATTAACCTGTCTTCTCTGAAGCAGTAAAGCATGGCTCCCCTTTGGGACCCTTGGAATACATCTAGCATCTGGCCACAGTCATGACCCCTCTTTAGAGAACCACCGAGAAACTGGAATTTTACTGGAGACGATTCTCTTAACTGCACCCTGTCACTGTTCTGTGACATAATTTCCCAGAATGTCACACACGGAATGATGTTACACGTCTCCTGGCCAAACCCGTTATTTCGCAGCTGTGGAAATTGAAGCCAAAAAGGGTGAGGTGACTTTTCCAGAGCCCACATGCCTGGAGCCCAGAGCCTGAAACGAACTGTCCCCTCCGAGTTTCTTTCCCCCTCTTTCTGTATCACATTATCCGCCTGCGAGAGCAGAATCCACACAGCACACGTGCCTATGGGAGTCATCTCTTCTGCACACGCTTAATCACGTCAGAATGGTTGGCCTGTTGCCTTTGTCCAGAAATTTCTCTTTTTTACCTCTGTAGATGGAGAGCTTACTGTATTCCATCTCTAAAATGTTGTCTCTTGGAAAGTTATTTAATCTGTGGCGGTTCCACGCTGCCTTCGCGTGGCCTTCATTTGTGACGGTGATTGAGAAGCTTGGTGTTTGTTCTGTGCCATTGCAGGATATGCCTTCTGAATCCAGCTAGGCGATGGAGTGTGAAAAATACTTCCAAGTTGCCAAAATCTGGGCTTGTTTCCCTGACACGTTAGACGTTAGAACAATACCGTAGAGATCACGAGAACACCTGAAGAGTGATGTGTGTCTTCAAGATGCTTTGCGGCAGGACTGAGTGCTTAGGCGTATCGTCTTTACACAGTGTCTCCGGGGCTGTTACTCAGGCTTCCTTGTGCATTTCCACACAATTGGACTCTCGAATTGGTTCCCAAAAAAGGTTTTCGAGTGGTCTGAGCATTAAATATATTAATTTTATAACAATACATAATTATAATTATTAATACAAGATATGTAATTATAAAATATATTTGGCTTGATTGAAGGAAATTTAACTTCTAAAATTAGTTCAGATTTTGAAAAGCATAGAAGGAAAGATGTCACTTGTTGGTCTTTGCATCTTATTACATTTTGGGCATATGTTTCTTCTGTTTTTTGATTTAGGTAAAATACCTATTTTCTGACAAAACTGGAACTCTTACATGCAATATCATGAACTTTAAGAAGTGTAGCATTGCTGGAGTAACCTACGGGTGAGTGTGTTTATCCATTATTGAAAATTTGATTTGTGTTCTTCCAATGAAATGATTTATTTTTAGCTCCTTAACCAAATACTTTCTGATATACTTAAAGGATATTTATAAGGGATTTAGATGTGTAATGACTGTTGGATGTGTTTAAAATTTAACGGATCCCAACTTTGAACAGTTAAAACCTAGTGAGAAATCTCAGGAAATCTATAAATTTAGTTTCTAATCAAATAATTACAAATTTTTTACTCATGTTTTGATCTGAACGCCTGTTCTTTTCTGTTTATTGAGGGATAATTGACATGTAACATTATATTAGCTTTAAGTACAGAATATAATGATTCAATGCCTGTATATATTGTCAAACGATCACCACAATGAGCCTAGTTAATATCCGTCACCATACATACTTACAAAACTTATTTTTTCTTGTGATGGAACTTTTAAGGTTCACTCTCTTAGCAGCTTTCAAATATGCAATACTGTGTTATAACTATAGTTACATGCTGTACATTATATCATCGTGACTTATTTATCGTATAATTGGAAATTTGTACCTTTTCAACCTCTTAACCCAATTTGCTCACCACCCTCTGCCTCTGGCAACTGACAATCTGTTCTCTGCATCTATGAGCTTATGAAATGATATCTCATTATGGTTTTGATTTGGATTTCTTTTTCTGATAATTAGTGATGTTGAGCATCTTTTCATGTACCTTTTATCATCAGTGTATGTCTTCTTTGGAACTATATTCAGATCTTCTGCCCATTTTTTAAATTGGATTTTGTTTTGTTTTGTTTTGTTTTTGAGTTGTGAGTTCCTTATATATTTTGGAGATTAACCCCTTATCAGATATACGATTTGCAAACATTTTCTCCCATTCGGTAGCCTGCCTTTTCATTTTGTTGATTATCTTCTGCTGTGCTGAGCTTTTTAGTTTGATGTAGCCCCATTTATTTAATTTTGCTTTTGTTGCTTTTGCTTTTGTCAGATCTAAAAATCATCACCAAGACCGATATCAAGAAGCTTGCCACCTACGTTTTCTTCTAGGAGTTTTATGGTTTCAGGTCTTACATTCAAGTTGTGACCTATTTTGAGTTTTTTTTTTTTTTTTTATGTGGTGTAAGATAGGGGTCCAGTTTCATTCTTTTACATCTGCCCGTCTGTCCGGTTTTCCCAACACCGTTTGTGAAAGAGACTGTCCTTTTCCCCATTGTATATATTCTTGGCTTCTTTGTCATAAACTAATTGATCATGTATGCATGGATTTATTTCTGGACTCTCTATTCTATTCCATCGATCCATGTCTCTGTTTTTTGCCAATAACACACTGTTTTGATTTCTACAACTTTGTAATGTAGTTTGAAATCAGACAGCATGATGCCACCAGCTTTATTCTTTCCCAATATTACTTTAGCAATTCAGTTCTTTTGTGGTTCCATACAAATTAGGATTGTTCTATTTCTGAGAAAAATGCCCTTGGAATTTTGATAGGAATTGCATTGAATCCATAGATTGCTTCAGGTAATATGAATATTTTAACAATGTAAATTCTTCCTATCTGTGAGCATGGACTATTTTGCAATTTACTTGTGTCTTCTTCATTTTCCTTCATTAATGTCTTACAGTTTTCAGTGTACAGGTTTTTCACCTCCTTGGTTAAATGTATTTCTAGGTATTTTATTCCTTTTGATTAAATTGTAAACCTGACATTTTCTTAATATCTCTTTCTGATAGTTCATTATTAGTGTATGGAAATAACTGCAGATTTTTGTATTTGATTTTGTATTCTGCAACTTTACTGAATTTAGTTATTAGTTCTAACAGTTTTTTGGTGAAGTCTTTAGCATGTTCAGTATGCAATGACTTTTATTTCTTTTTCTTGCCTAATTGCTCTGGCTAGGACTTCCAGTACTATATTGGAAAAAAAAAAAAAAAAAAGATGAGAATGGGTATCTTTTCTTGTTCCTGATCTTAGAAGAAAAGCTTTCCGCTTTTCACCATCAAGTATGATGTTAGCTGAGGGTTTGTCATATACGGCCTTCATTATGTTGAGATATGTTCCCTGTATACTCACTTTCTTGAGAGTTTTTATCATAAATGGATGTTGAATTTTATCAGATGCTTTTTCTGCAGTTATTGAGATGATCATGTGATTTTTATCCTTCATTTTGTTAATGGGACGTGTCCCATTGGTTGATTTGCCGATGTTGAACTATTCTTGCATCCCTAGAATAAATTTTACTTGATCATGGTGTATGATCCTTTTAATGTATTACTGAATTTGATTTGTTAATATTTTATTTGTGAATTTGATTCGTGAATATTTTATTGAGAATTTTTGTTGAGGATCTGTGTTCATCAAGGATATTGGCCTGTAATTTTCTTTCTTGTGGTGTCCTTGTCTGGTTTTGGTATTAGGGTAACGCTGGCTGCATAAAATGAATTTGGAAGTATTCTCCTCCTTTTGGAAGAGTTTGAGGAGGATTGGTGTTAAATTTCTTTGAACGTTTGGGAGAATTCACCAGTGAAGCTGTCTGGTCCTGGACTTTTGCTTGTTGGGAGGTTTTTTGATTACCGATTTAATCTCTTTACTAGTAATGGGTCTATTCAGGTTACCTGTTTCTTAATGATTCAATCTTGGTTGTGTTTCTAGGAATGTGTCCCTTTCTTCTAAGTTGTCTAATTTGTTGGTGCAGAATTGTTCACAGTAGTCCCATATGATCCTTTGTGTATGTCTGGTATCAGCGGTAATGTCTTCTCTTTCATTTCTGATTTCGGGTTCTCTCTCTTCTCTTTTTTTCTTGGTAAGTCTAGCTAAAAGTTTGTCAATTTTGTCTTTTCAGACCACCGGCTCTGGTCTTTTCATTGATCTTTTGCTAAGATCAGTTGCATTGATCTTTTCTATTGTTCTTTTTAGTCTCTTTTATTTCTTTCTACTCCGATCTTTATTTCCTTCCTTCTACCAACTTAGGGCTTTATTTATTCTTCTTTTTCTAGTTCTTTGGTGTGTAAAGTTAGGTTATTTGAGATTTTTCTTGTCTTTTAATGTGTAGGCATTTCTCACTGCGATGTCCCTCTCAGAACTACTTTTGCTGCATCCTATAAATTTTGGTTTGTTGTATTTCCATTTTTTTTTTTTTTTTTTTTGCCTCACAGTATTTTTTTCTTTTGATTTCTTTTTTGAGCCGTTGGTTGTTCAGTAATGTGTTGTTTAATCTCCACATATTGGTGAATTTTCCGGTGTTCTTCTTGTAACTGATTTCTAGGTTCATATCATCGTGCTCAGAAAATATGCTTGATATGATTTCAGTCTTCTTGAATTTATTAAGACTTGTTTGTGGGCTATTGTGTGATCTATTCTGGAGAATGTTCCATGTGTGAACACCTGTCTTTTGATCACCGTTTCGTGACCACGCTGTTTTCTTCTCTCTCTGTCAGTCATTTCCCAGAACTGGCAAGAGAGCCATCCTCCGATGATTTCTGGTAAGTAGAGTCTAGCACTTCTTGACACTTTAGTGGGAAAGACTGTGGAATAATTTTGTATTGTCACTTCTCACCTGAATATTTTGTAAATAAAAGTTGCATATTTATCATTTCAAGAGAGGAAACTGCATAAAATTTAAACGCGAATATGATTTTCTAAGGCCAGTGAGTCTACGGGGCTTTAACAAAAAATAGTGAGCTGTTGGTTCAATATTTCCCAATTCTTAGCATGACGCCTTCAAAGTTGTGACATACATGTTGTGTAGCATGTGTGTGAACATCGGAGTACAATTCTTTTGGGTAGGTATGTAAACGTGGGAATGCTGGGTCATGTGTTATTCTGTGTTTAACTTTCTGAGGAACCAGCCGACTGTTTTTCATAGCAGCTCTACCATTTTCCCATTCCTGCCAGTAATGCACAATTTTTCCACATCCTCGAGCCATTTGTTAATTAATTTTTAAAAATATAATAGCCATCCCAATAAGTATGAAGTGGTATCTTCTTGTTGTGGTTCTGATTTACATTTTTCTTAGGACTGGTGGTGTTGTCTGCTCATGTTTTAAGATTTATACACTAACAAAACGGTTTAGTAGGGCTATGTTACACGTGTAGGGGGGACAGGGTGCTTGGTGTCTGACGTGCTTCTCTGTGGGGCGGTCAGCCAGGGCCGACCATTTTATTAGAGGATCTCCAGATGGCAGTGTCTGTGGGTCTTGTCTGTGAGCTGATCAGTCGTCTTCTCACAAGAAGAACACTTCCGTTTTCTGCCAAGGGCTGTGAATCTGGCTGTGGTTGTTATGGGACTTGAGGGGAGGCAGAGGGTTGGTGATCGTAGCTTTCAGCATATATAAGATTTCACTTAAAACTCCTGTCTTGGGAGGATGCCCTACCCTGCTCACCGTGTGCCTGGTGTCCCTGGGTCCAAGGTTACTGTGTTTTATCCTCTTCAGAGGACAAACCTTCTACTTTTTTTCTGGGTGCAGAAGGTTCAGTCACCTGGCTGTATGGGATGGGGCGGGCTCTTGCAGGCTGACCCTTTCCTCAGATGCGTTTGGGACTCGTCCTCTTTTCCGCCTTCCCCTTACCTCACGGGTACCTCACACTGCTGTGTCTCAGTTTTCACAAGGTCTTGCTGGGGCACCAGCTTGCATTTCAGCATTTCACTTTGCAAGCTACTGGTGTCTGTTTTCTCTGCTGCACTCAACTCTGGTATCTACTCAGAGTTCAGACTGACATCTGCTGTGCTATTGTCTCTTCTTCAGGTGTTGTTCTGAAGAAAGGCTTTCGAGAAGGAGTGGAGATACATGAATATACTTAACTCTTCACATTTTCTTCGGGGTGATTGTACACAGCCATAATGTCAAGTTTCCTTTCTCCTTCCTTCCTTCCTTCTCTCTCCTACGCCTGAGCCCTGGCCATAAATGATCACATAACTACAATACAGTAGTTTCTCTATTTTACCTGTTTTGTGCAGGTTTTCTAGGAAGATTTTCCTGATAGAAGTTACACAGAGACCAACTAAAACGAGCAAGTCACGATGTTGATCTCTGCGTCTGTTTCTTCTCCTTGTCCTTGTGACTATGTTGTTGGTCATAATAACTTATAAAATATTTTATAGTAAGGTTAAAGATTTCCTGTCTTAAGGTTTGAAATAACATGCAATACTCCAGATGTTTAAAAGTTTAATATAAATCTATAGGTTTTTTGGATGTGGTTCTTCTTGAAGACAGATTCTTACTAGGTTTGAGTTATCTTAAAGGAACTTTTGAACTGAATAAATATTTTCTGTTCTCTCTGACAGCCGGATGTCTTGTCCCCCTAGTGATTCATGTGACTTTGATGATCCCAGGCTCTTGAAGAACATAGAGGATCATCACGTAAGGCTACCATTTGCTTCTAGGACATTAAATAGTGTATGGTGCACTTTTATCTATGTAAGTGGGTAGAATCTTGAAAGTTGCAATTTTGGAGGCTGGGAGAGAGACGTTGTCTCACTTTTACAGTGTTAGCACCTTAGAGATGTGATCTTAAAGAAATGCTTTGTGGTTAACACTTTCCATAAGTTAATATAAAGCTGAACTATATATGTGGTGAAGTTATAAAGTAGCACATTAAGACAAGTCCTGCCATACAATTCTCATTTTAACATTTCAGATTTCTGTTGCTTTCTACATAAGATTTCTGCAGTACTGTTTCTTCAGAGTTGTGAGTCTAAGAGGTCATGTATTTTGAAAAATGATTGCGATGTCCTTTGACTAGGATCATTTAGGAAACAAAAGTGAAGTATAATAACATGTAACGTTTATAGCATCCTACTATGTGCCAAACATTTGACATGCATTTCCTTTAGCCCTTGTGTCATGCCAGAGAGGTTATTGCATGGAAAGATCGACGTGGCCAAGAGTTAACCTAGCAAACAAACGTAGAAACGAGACTCATATCTTAAGTCTGTTTGGTTCTTAACTATTGTAACAAAGCAGGATTAACTGCTACATCGCATAAATCCATGTTTTAAAGAGCATCCTCTGAAAAATAGCAACTTAGAAAAGTATTCGAGATCAAGCATCTCACCACCACTTTAGTTTATATAAACTAGATGTAATATTATTAATTTTCTTTCTGAAAAGCATTTGAGTTTTAAAATTAGGTAAACTTGAACAAAATTAAAACTTTTTTTTTTTTTAGTAAATTAGATCTCTCCCAAATATGGTTAAGAGCGAGATATGTGTAAAACTTTCTCCGAGTTTTCAGCAAGGCAGTTTCCTTTTCTCATTAGCACCCGTTAGTTAATGGTAAAACCTTCCCAACAGTTGTTCTCAAATGTGAGTGTGAGTGGCACCCATGTCCGCAGTCTGGGGTGCTGGCATTCTGCTTCCACCCTAGTGATGCTGATGAAGTGGCGCTGAGGCTGTCAAGGTCACAGACATCGATGCGGTCCTTTCTTGGATTTTGACCTTAGAGGTAGACCCGGCCTCTAGGCTAGAGGTTCTCGAAGCAGAAGAATGGCGTTTGAGAAGAAGCTTCTCTGGAGGAGCGTAGTTTTGATCAAGGATGTCAGAGAAACAGGTGCACTGTGGGGCCTCGCTTGCTGAAAGAGGACTCGGGTTTTCTCGAGTCGTATTTAGGTTGAAGGTAGTCACGAAGGGGGTCGACCGAATGTGTCCGTTCAAGCTGGGATGGTGAATGGGAAAGGAGAACGTGGAAGGATGACAGAGAGGCTTAGGAAATTGACCTTAGGCTAGTTTCGGAGAGTTTGTTTTCCTAGCATAGATCGACAGGTGAAAACGCAGCAGAGGAAGCGTTTTCAGTGTTGAGCGTGGTACAGTGTTGGCAGCAAACTACTGGATCCCTGTTTAAATGAGAGACTCTTTTATTCATTCATTTAGCAATCAGTTTAAGGGCCTAGTTTCTATCAAACACTCTGCTAGGTCCTGGGGGAAGAGGTGAATAAAAAAACACACAACGGATTTCTATTAATTGGAGAAATAGACATGTAAAATCGTTAAGAGCCATCGCATACTTTTGCATCATAGGACTAGGCATGACGTGACTCCCCGGAAAAGCAGTTTTGTTTTGTGTAGACAGAGGAGTTCGGTCCCTCTGCTGGGTGTTCTGGCGGCCAGAACTGTTGAGCTGTGGGCAGCATGGCCGCTTGCACTGAACAGTGTTTTCACGGGCCTCCGTGTGAGCTGGCACAGAGGACCCAGCGGCCCGGGCAAATTGTCCTTGGAAGAAGAGAGGCTTCGGAGGCCCCTGCCCCGGCTGCTGCTGTGATCCCAGCGTTTGGACACTCGAGATACTTGGCTCAGTTCATTCGCGTTCGTGTACAGATGTCATCTTCGAAGCTGAACCTGCATCTGAACGAGGTGCATGTTGGAGGGGATTTTTGACCATCGATCGATCACGTGCTCTCGAGCCTGTCCTCTGTCGACATCTGAATGGAGACCGGGCCTGGATGAGGATCCCCTAATGAGCGTCTCTTGTCCCGTGGTCGGCGGCGTGCTTTTTTGAAGAAACCTGTTAGAGAAGTTAATGAACTCCTTTTTCCTTCCTCGCTCTCCTCCTCACCTTCGCCTCTCCCGAGCCAAATCCCCTTTTGTAGCGAGAAAATCCATGCGAGAAGGGGCAGATGCAGCCCTGACGAAAAGGGAGTAAAAAGGAAGGCCTTAACGTAGGGAGATTATCGATGAAAACACGAGGATTTTTTAAAGGGTGTTTTAATAATCTGGATACTCACCATTCATTAAATGCTTAATGAGGCCATAGATTAGGAATTTATTTTCTGGTTTTTAGTAAAAGCATACTTGCCCTATCTTGAGCGTTTTGTTGTTGTTGTTGTTGTTGTTGTTGTTGTTGTTGTTGTTGTTTAAAAAAGATTTCCTGGATCCTTGAAGCCTTCTGAGGTCTGCTTCATCCTGGTTACTGCATTGATTAAGCCCTTTGATGCTTCGCATCTAGTTCAACTAGAAATAATAAAGGCTGTAGGTGCCAATGTTTTTCTTTGAGAAGGTGTGGGATTGAATTAAATGTACTCAATGGATGTTTTTAAACATTTTAAATACAGAGCCTGTTAGATCACTTGGTTATTTTGCCAAAATATGGTTGAAGAGAGGGAAGAAGCATTTTAGGATTTTAGCCTATAGATATATCCCGCATTCTTATCTAAATTGTCTTGGGACCATTGACTAAAATTAAAGCATTTGAACCAGGAAGATCCTTACCTTACAGTCCAAGAGAGTACTCACATCTGCTACAGAATTTGTTTTTCCTGGGTCATCATTGCTGATTTTCTGGGTCCTTCAGGACTGCGTTTTAGCTTTGTGTGGGCTGAAGGCCAAGATGGAATTTGCCTCTGAGAGAATCAACTATGGAAAATTTCAAGGAATAATTCATGTGGTCCCTTAACTATATTGCTAATCAGTGACTCCTTATTTGTGGGACAATTTCTCAAAGATTTGCCAAGAAAGAACAAACTTTCTTTTGAATCGTTATGCCCAGGACTTTTGAGCTTGAGTCTTCAAGAAGAAATTGTTTGTATATGTATATTATTTATATACTTTGCAGCTGCTAATTGGAATGCAAGACGATTTTTCTGCTATTTTTTACGCACATCAAGTAAATCGAAAATACTCATTTTTAATATAGAAAGCATTTTGTGCAGGTCAAAATCTGTTAACTGAAGGACAAATATTGAATGATTTGGCTTATATGACCTACCTAGAATAGACACAGAGAAGAATAAAGGTGAATAGGGGTTAGGGGCGAGGGAGAATGGAGTGTTACTGTTTGATGGATACAGTGTTTTGGGGGAAGATGAAAAAGATTTGGGTATAGATTGTGGCAATAGGCACACAGCATTGTGAATGTATTTAATGCCACTGAATTGTACACTTACAGATGGCTAAAATGGTAAATATTATATGCATATTTTCTATAATTTTTTAATGTCTAAAAAGATATATATACACATATATGTACATGTGTATATATGTGCGTGTGTGTGTGTGTGTGTGTGTGTGTGTGTAGACACATACACACACACACCTACATATATTCTCCAATAAACAGTCAGTTCTTGGAAGTTATAAAATATTTTTCTTCTTGGAAGTTACAGAAAAATGTTTATTTTCAAATAGGGAGCACTTGTCTAAATATATTAAAATCATCTTATCCATAGGCTTCAAATTAAGTTCATCGCTTTCTCCTCGTTGAATATCAGGTTAAGCAGAGATCCAAAGGTGGATTAATTTTGTCTTAGGGATACTTTTTGATCTTTAAGAATTTTGTCTGGCCTACCACTCAAGGTAGAAATTTAACTCAAGTATGTATGCAATCTTTTATGACCCTCAAAACATTTCACTGTTAAGTACATTTATTTGCCATAAAACCAAAGCCGCTCTTTCGTGTCATTTCATCATGGGACAAGTTGATGCGCAGAACTCGCTAGTTCTCAGATGCAGAAGGCCGATGACAAGCAGCCATGTGAACGGTTGTGATCTGCTTCCAATTAATTGCTCTTAACACATGAACAGGTCAGATGAGAAACTAAAAATGTTTAAAATGTTAGTCACTGTTCATTCATGACTAAACAAACAAAAAAAAAAAAAAAAAGAGAAAAGAACTAACTCCACAACTAACTCCACAAAAAATAGCAAACAGAGTTGTTTCCTGAAGGTGAAAATACAAATCTATCTCAAACTTATAGTCAGTTGCTTATTTAAAAGTGAAACATTAAAGACAGTGAATTTGAAATCACCTCAGGACAAGGAAACCCGGTGTCACCTCTGTCTTCGAACATCATTCTAAAAGAGCTAGATCCTGCAGAACTAAACAAGTGTACATATTGGAGAGGAAGAGAGAGAAAAGTAGTCATTTGTAGATGATGTAATTGCCTGCCTTGAAAACCTGTGAGAGTCAAGTGCACCTCATAGAGCTAGTAAGAGGTCAGTTATAGTTGGATATTAAATTTTATAAAATTCAATGTTTTTACTTACATATTGACGGTAAATTCTTGTAAAATATGATGGAAAGAAAATTATATTCATAACACGAAAAGCAATGAAGTACTAGGACAGTGCCTCACACATAGTAGGCATGCAGATATTTTTTGAATGAATAAAAATTATTAATATTAATAAATTAATAATCGGTTCATGAATGAAAATATGCCAGGACTCACATTTAGAAGGCTTTAATAAATAGCAACACATACTGTATTCTTAGATGGGGCGACGGTATTAAAACCTCACTTTCCCACTAATTATAACTATATAGTCTAATCCCAATGCAAAAGTGTAAGCATTTCGTGTGGCGGGGGAGGTGGGGAGGACGAAGAAATGTATTAAATGCATACCCAGGACGATTCTGGTTTTGTTCTGTAGACAAAGTGGAGGGTGAGGGGTGCGCTGGCATGCAGGTTTCAGGAGGCCATGAGGTTGGGGAGCAGACGGGACGGAGCCCGACGCTTGCGGCGCTGCCCTCGCCGCGGCGAAGCGACGTAGGTCTGCGCGCGTCCTGGCTGCGCGGCCTGGGCGCGCGTCCGTGAGGAGGGCGGGCGCCCGGCTCGCCCTCTCGGGTCTTGCGAAAACGAGGGAGGCAGCCTGGGGGTGGCAGGGGTGTCCGAGGCGTCGCGCGTGACGTGAGGCGGGGTGCCGGGGCGCCGGGGGGCACTCGCTGCCTCCTGGTTCCCCCCCAAGAGACGCCATGACGGCCTTCTCAGGTGACCGACTGTCCCACAGAGGCCCGGCTCTGACGCGTGCCAGCGCTGTGGTCACAGATGGATTAACTCGGTGTCCCGTTTGTAGCCCACAGCTGCTTGTATACAAGAGTTCCTCACCCTTCTGGCCGTGTGCCACACCGTCGTTCCCGAGAAGAATGGCGACAGCATCATCTACCAGGCCTCCTCCCCAGGTGAGGCCTCTTGGCGGGATGTGGCGGGATGTGCCGGGCTGTCCCCTTCTCTGGAGACTTGGGGGTTTGCTGTCACTTGCGGGAGGTGTAGCGGCGCAGCCTGTCCCACAGAGACCCCACCGTTTGCCTCTGGCCTCACGTAGTTACCGAGCTGTGGCTGCAAGGGTTAAAACTGCAGAAAGCTGGGTCCTCCTGACTCCTGGGACCCTGACAGTGAGAGGTGGCCCGGGCCATCCTGCATTTCCTAGCGGCAGCCGTTACGTTAGACAGAGCCGTCCGGGGACAGTTCACCCCCAAACCCTCATGGATCTTCCGCCCATGGGCAAAACTGTGTCATGGAGCCTTTACCCATGCCTGGCGCTCTGTGGACCCCACAGTGTGGATAAAAAAACATCTCCTGGCTCAGAGAGGAGGCTGAGTCAGAAAGTCATGGGAATATCGCTTAAGGTCGTTCGAGAACTTGACCCTGACCGAGAATAGTCGGTTCGTGATCACTCTCGTCCCCATGGATTAGTGTTGGGCTTGTGCCTTCTCCTCTAACCAACCTGCTTCCATCATGTCCTGGGTAGGGGGTGGGGAGGAAGAGTGAGCTGAGTGCCCGAGTCCTCACTGCCGAGGACAGTCCTCCTCAGCTGGGGCAGAGTTGGTTAATTAAAGAATAATACTCGCTAAGCCGAATTCTGTCAGTGCCAGTGGTTAGTCAATGTTTCGTCAACTCTCGATTGACAGATGAAGCTGCTTTGGTGAAAGGCGCTAAGAAGCTGGGCTTCGTGTTCACGGCCAGGACGCCCTACTCGGTCATCATAGAAGCTGTGAGTCACGCGCCGACTTTTTTGAAGGCGATGTATTTGGAGTAGTGTGTCCGTTGTCAGTATGGTAGCTAAACGCCCATTTTGTTGTCAGTGAGAAACTGGAGCTGTTGAAAAACCGAGGATGTTTGCGATCACATTAGTTCATTCGCGTTGTTTTTGCATCGCAGTCATTTTTCTCTCTTAGAGTCAACGCGGCATTATTTGCAGCTAAGAGCTTCCGAGGTGTCCACTTCGTTCCGTAAGGTCCCCCTCGCTCTGAGGGCACGGCCTGCAGCTCTGTCTCCGCAGCCCCGGTGACATTCTCACTCGTGGGGCCCTTGGTCCATCGGCTTCCGTCTCCTTGTCTGGGAGAGAAAGGAGTTAGCACTTAGGGTCTTTTTTTTCTTTTTTTTTTTTTTTTAAATATACGTGAGTTTTTCTTTTCTCTGGAGTCCAGGAGTTTGTTTTATGATTTTTTTTTTCCTCTTAGTTTTCCTGTCAGGAAGGCTGAGGGAGAAATTTGGTGATGGGAAAACATTTAATTCAAGAATAAGATCAAAGAGGGACCCTTGAGAAGGGCAGTGGGGGGAATTGCTGATCGGGACTGGCAGGGCACTGGTGTTTTCCGAGATGACCAGTGAGAGGGGCCGCGTTTTCCCGCAGTCTGGGTCGATGAGGGTCTGGAGGTGCTCGCGGCCTTCTCTCTCCTCTGCCTTTCTCGCCCCTCAGTTTGGGAAGGACTCACAGATGATTGCGAGTTTTTTCTTTACGCATCCTTAAATCCCTACGCCTCTTTAATGCATTAGAAATTCACTTGTAGCTTATATAATAACCTGAAGGCGTTCCTGACCCGGTGGTAGTCCGTTTTTCCTTTACTTACATGCAAAACCTATAAAATATCATACCTTATCCAAAGTGCCCATTTCTTGGCATTTTCAGTTTCGGTGGGGTTTTTTTTGTTTGTTTGTTTGTTTGTTTGTTTGTTTTTTAATGGAGTACAGAGATCAGCTCATATTTACTTTTACTCTTCTTCAACCAGCAGAGGGAACTCAGCTTAGGGGAGTGTGCAGTCAGTCAGAGAGGAACAAAGTCCTGACTGACGGTAGCGTTTCCTCCACAGAAGCTGTTCCTGAGTGAAGTCTTCCTCCCCTTCAGTTGGAGGAGACTTGTTTTAACCTTCATGCGGGGTGTTCAGCTGTACAGGGCTGCTGTCCTCGACACGCAGCGATGGGGATTGGGAGGGCGTGTGGCTGGTGGGGGAGACAAGGGGACAGTGGCTGCCTCTGCTTTGCTCACAGTGCCGGATAAATCGGGGGAAGCTAGGGAGCCAGTCGACCTCGTCATCGTGGCATTAGACCCGGTGAGAAGTGGACTGGCACCACTGGGTCATTTTACTAAACAATTAAGGCCACATTTTGTGGAGTATAGAGGACTCATTAATTACGATTCAAAAATAACGATACCTTTCAAAATGCTGTTCAATCTTTAATACTGGGGTAGCGTCAAAACCACAAATTTCTTGAGTTGGTGGCCAGCTGTTTACATGACGTGGCCTGCCATATAATCTTCACAGCTGAGTCGATGGGCTGCCCGTGGGAGCAGCCAATATGGCGATGGTGCAGGGGGTCAGCTCCTGGCCGTCACAGCTCTGGTGCCGAGGTCAGGGTTGACACAGTGGGCACTGGGAGGTGACAGAGCTGAGAGGACTGAGGAGAAAGGAAACTGGGGGTGGCAGAAAGAGAACGAAAGCCCTTACAGGCTGGATTAAGTGGGTCATTAGTTGTGTTTTAGGATGTAAAGAGACAGGGCGGGGAGTGTGGATGGGACAATAACGATTATTCCGTGTTGTGGTGTATTAGTCACACACTTGGTAATTTGCATGTCGCTTCATGTAATTGCTTCTGTCAAACCCAGGGGTCAGGTGCTATCACCGTTCCTAAGAAAGGCACACATGTAGTGGCAGAAACTGGGTTTGAACTCTAAAGCCCACGTCCTTTCCACTGTGATGTGTTGGGGAAATAGAGACGAGATTTAATTAAAAAGTTTGAAAATGGCACATACATGATCTGGAATAGTCTGGGAAAAAAATTGAGAGCGTTGAGGTTCTAACTTTGAGGAATCTGAACAAATGGATGTTTCATTAATTGCCATAACATCTGATGGCAGATTCATAATTCCTTATTTTCAAATCCCAAATCCAAGAAGTTTTGAATTTCAAGTTTTTTGCTAAACTTGGGGCATAGAGATTGGCAGCTAAAGCTAACCAGAAGTGACAGGAGGCTGTTTATGGTCTTTACAGATCACACTTAGTGTGAATAGTCACATGTTTTGCTGAAGAAAATTGATGCGTTCTGTTACAGAGCATTGCCCCGGGGACGTTACGGTGTACGCGTATGCTTCTGAAAAATGCATGAAGTTCTGAATGCGGAAGTGTAGCTGGCCCCAAGCTTTCAGAGGGACCTGTGTAGCTGGCACCTTTTGTTTTCATGTCTTGAAAGTGTCCTCGTCAGCCGGCTTTTATGACCTCCAAACTAACTGGAGAAAAATGCAGAGCTTCTACCAGAAGGGGGAGCTCTGACCCCACCAGACTGACTTCTAGGAAACCGAGGTGGTTGAAAAGGCGTTTAGGCCCTGAGAATGAGGGCGAGGGGGAGGGGGACAGGTGTGGCCGTGGGGAGGTGTATAACGGGGAGACAGTTGCTTTGAGATTTTAATACTTCGCATCTCAGCTAAGAGCCTGATTTTCTTTCTCTAGATGGGACAGGAACAGACCTTTGGACTCCTTAATGTCCTGGAATTTTCTAGGTATGTTTCTCTTTCACGTACTTGAAATTATATGTGTAACAGCGTCATCAGAGTGTTTGCTTGACGGTGTGATTAAATATAGAACGTAAGTATTAAATATAGTAAATATATCTCCACAAGCCCTCTTCTCCCTGGAATTTATAGGTTTCATTAAAGAAAGAGAAATAGGTAAAAAAAAAAAAATTTTTTTTCCACATGAAATGTTGTGCTCTCATATCCTTCATTTTCTATAGATTTCCCTAACCAGATGTCCTCTGTCAGGAGCCACAGACACGTCTACAGTGTTTGAGGTCCCTTATTTCCATTGGTTCTTCCCACGTCCATCCGGGCACTCTATGCAGGGTCTGAGAAACTGACAAATGAGGGTAGATGAGATCAGATCATCCCATTAGAGGCCTGGTCTGAGGCGGCCAGTTCTCCTGTATGTATCTGAACTCAGTCTTTCCCAGTGTAGTTTATTTAATATAAGACCTGGGAATAATTGTTAGATTGTTTGTTTCCCTAGGTGCTTCATAGTTTGTCATAAACAATACCTTAACGTTTTGGATTTTTCTTCCTCCTTAACACTGAATTGTCTATACTAGAGCAAGGTTCTGTTGCCGTCTCGAAAGCATCTTTTCTTATTCTTAAAAGTAGGTGGGGTTTTCAGTAACCTTTGTTAAATGACCTCCACATTGTTTGCTCTGTCTGCTTTAAAAGCTACTTGAAAAAGATGAGTTTTTTCACCCTCTCGTAGGAAGTGCTTTCCAGCTCTAGTCGTTAGTGTTGGGATGGTGAACTTGAACTTTGGTGGGTCAGGAGCCCTTGGGGCTGAGTGTCCAAGAGGAGAGAGAGAGAGAGAGGGTTGATAATAGTTCTTGTGGGGAGCAGAGGACGGGGTCTCTGTGTGGGGGGGAGGTGAGGCACACAGCAAACATCTCTCCAGACGTTTCATGCCCCAGCTTTTGTTGATGTCCCGGAAACCGTGTGCTGTTGTGTGGCTTCATTAACTGGAACCGGCAGTTATTATTGGAAGGAAGAGGCGGAGAGAAGAGAGTTGGATAAAAACAGGTGAATATGGATGGAGACGTGAGGATGTATTAAAAACAATTCTCATGGGAGAGTGAGAGGGAACAAAAAAGTCATTCGTGGTTCTTTTTTGTTTTAGTCGACTCATCTTTTTCCAGATGCCACTTAGTCACTCCTTTGAAGTAGTTGGTGTCAGCCCTGCTTTACACAGACACTGAAATGCGAGACGAATAACTTTGCTCAAAGGGTAGCTGAGAGAGGATTCCAGTCCAGGTCAGAGACAGCGCTGTGCGTTAGGATGCGGGAATGGACACAAAGCTGGAGAGAGAATGTCCCCTACTCTTTGGAACGGGCAGTCCATTGGAAATGACCTTCCCGGGGGGTCTGAGGCCCACTGCAGCTGGGACGTGTTTCGGGGGGAAGAGATTTTGCAATGGAAGGAAGGACGAGAGGAGAGTGGTCGGTCTTCTGGTGAGCTTAAGGCCTGGCGCTGCAGGAGGGGTCGGTGGGGGCCCAGGTGAGGCTGCACAGGGGGCGGGGTCAGCAGGGAGGGGAATCCGGAGACCGTGGGGAGCCATGGAAGGTCCCCTGAGTGCGGGTGGGTCCTGACGGAAGGTGACGAAGGCAGCGTCCCTGCTGGACTAGGGAGAGAAGCGCTGACTGCTCATTTCTTTCCTCCCCGGCGAGAGGAAGACTCAACGAGGGGCTTTTGAGTTAAGTGGGTTCATAGCAAAGCTTCCCACTTTGCTACTTACTGGGCAGGTTACGTCTTGTTTCCGAGCTGCACAATGAAGGAAAGTTCTTTTACAGAGCATCATGAGAAGGGAGTCAGATGCTCACAGTAGATGTTTAAGTTCTCTGTTCCTGTCTCTTCTATAAATAGCTATACCACTTTGTTTCTACGGCAGGGAAAGGAATAGGTGTGTGTACATGATGTGTAAATAAAAAGAGCGGGAGGTGTACAATTAAAGTCCGACTTTGAGGGGAAAATAGGGAAAAACGGAACTTGCTCATTTTGGGGCCTGCCAGCTCACCTTCCGATTTCTTTGCTGTTTAATCAAAGGACGCAGGTCCGATAAAACAGACCAATGACGACTTTCCTTTTTTTCACTCTTACAGCAACAGAAAGAGGATGTCTGTGATTGTCCGAACGCCCGCGGGACAGCTCCGGCTCTACTGCAAAGGGGCCGTAAGTACTGGCTGGGAGCCCGGCCCAGCGGACGCTGCTGCCTTTCCCAGCTGCTGTCCCTGTCATTCATTCCCTGTCCCTGGTAGTTTGCCCGAGGTTGGACGGCTCCTTCGGGTTTGCGGCCAATCAATTTGGGTAATGATGGCTCGAGCCGGGGTGGCAGAGACGGTGCGTGGAAAGCTTGCTTTTAGTCAGCGGTTGGTTTCAGAAACAGAAGCTCGCTGTGTCATGGGGAATCCTTGGAGTGTGAGTTCTGGTTCCAGATTCACACAGTGGTGGTGACTTTGGGAAGATAAAGTAAATGGTTTTGACCTGTGACAATCTTCTTTTAAGTACCCTGAGAGATAGATATAGGTATTTATCTATCTATATATCTATATATCTGTCTACATAGAGAGCTATATCCACCTCTCCGAGTACTTAAAATAGCTGTTCTTCTCAATTTTTATGATTTATATTTTTACTCATCAGAGCGCTATGCAACAGGCATGAAGGTCATGTCCATTTGTGGCCACATTTTTACTGCCCCCTTTGGTCAGTTTCCTGGGTCTGGCTTTTTGTCCTTTCTGCCTCCCAGGAATCAAATCTAAACATATTATCTTTAAGAAAAGATGTTATTGCCAATAAGCCTAACTTACAAAACTATATCCTGTTAAATTATGACGTTATGCATTGAGGGAAAGAATTATTAAGCTCATTTTATGAGACCGTGTCAGAAAGATGAAGCTACATACTAGGATCATGATTGGTTGAAAATCTTACTAATCTTTATCAATTGTGGGAAGAAACATGGCCTTATTTGAATATACTGTGACTAGAGCTTTGAAAAAATGAGTAGTGCATGTGATGTCTAAATGCATTCTATCTGAACCCATTAAAGAATTCTGCGTTTATAGTGACAACAGAAATCAGGGTCACCTAGGTTATGTCCTCACGTGACATGCTTTTTAAACTTTTTGTTTG
The DNA here is from genome assembly GCF_000325575.1 of Pteropus alecto. Lineage (NCBI taxonomy): Eukaryota > Metazoa > Chordata > Mammalia > Chiroptera > Pteropodidae > Pteropus > Pteropus alecto. Next base: position 7,321,361 of record NW_006438867.1, read on the forward strand.
TTTATTTGCCATTGTGTCCTAAGTACCACAGAAAGTACAAAAGGGCACAATGTGGGGGTGGCGCAGAGGAAGGCTGTGACTGTAAACGGCGTGAATACAGGAACGCTGCAGTAGGAATTATAGGATTTAATTCTCTTCAGCCTGACCGTCCGCCCCACCCCCACAGCCCCAACCAAGTTAGATTTCTATTAAGAAAAATTCAGTGTCCTAAAACTGTACTGTTTATAACATATTTGGTGGATCACCTGTGGCATCCGGTCCCCCAGCCCTGCTTGTCGGTCATGGCAGTCGTCACCGGGTGATGAGTCGTCACACTCACCTGGGTTCAGTGCCTAGGGGGTCGAACCCGCCCTAGTTGAGAGCTTTGACCGCGGCAGGAAGCAAGAATGTGCTCGAACAATATAGGATGTGTGTTTCACCCTCCCCACTTCTGCAAAAAGACGTTATAAACTGTGGTATGAGCTTTGCAGATTCGGGTGAAGGCAGCGCCCCTGGGCTCCCTGACTCTCCTGATTGATGCCTGTGGTCCTCCCCAACATGCTTTCGTTTTGATGCCTCCATGCCCGGTTCGCTTTCCAAACTCCTGACTGACGTCAGCCAAGAGCTCAGCTTCTACTCGCCCGCTCAAGCTGTCTCACGCACGCAAAGTGAACAGCACGGACACGAAGCCACGCTGGCAGTGCTGACCCGAAGCTCTTCTCAAGGACGTGTCAGTCACCATGTTTCCCTATTTTACAGGATAATGTAATTTTTGAGAGACTTTCAAAAGATTCAAAATACATGGAGGAAACGTTATGCCATCTGGAATATTTTGCCACGGAAGGTGAGTCGAAATTTGGAAATGTTATTTTTAACCATTGATGTTGTAGTTTCAAGGGCCCGTGGCTGGAGCTTGGGTAGGCGGTCGCGTTCTGAAGACACGTCATGTTTGTGCTCACCTGGCTTGGTAGGAGTGTGCTCTTCTAGCGCCAGCCCCCGTCCCCAGCCGTCACATTCTGTGCCGGTGGCAGTGACGAGATGCGTGGCACAGTCCATCTCAGTTACCTGCATGTGACTGTTAACTCTCTCCCTGCAGTGCAGAGGCAGAAGGCAGGCCAGGTCACAGTACGTAGGATCAGCTCGCAGTTACGGCCCCCTTTCTTGGAGAGCCCGTGTTGTTATTTTCCCGTCTCTCTCTCGTTATCCTACGACAGTGTAAAGTTTACTCCGTAGAAGTGGCACAGAGGAAGCTAACGACTTAAGGAAATAAGTCACTGAACTCATAGAGAAAGACGAGGAAGGCAGTTCTCTGAAAGGCTTTAAACGACACGGATAAAAGCTGGAGCCTTAAGTGCTGACTGCCGCTTTCCTGTCACGTGCTCCTGTGACTACACGTGTGCATTTATGTGCACACGTGCACACACACACACACACACACACAGACATGGCTGCTCGAGTCTGGATCTTTCACATGGTAGCACATTGGGCTTCTCTTGCCGTCTTGAAACGTGCTTCCTGCCGCCTCCGCCTGCTGACACCTGCCGCTGTCTGTCTGCGCGTGGACCGGGCACCGCTCCTGGGCCCCTCTGCCGAGGAAGTCCCCTCTCATGGCTCCTCCTGTACTCGGAGTTGCAGAAGAGGCAGCTTTAAAACAACTCTATTGTTAAAAGACACTAGAGCTGTTTTAAAATTCCCTCGTTCAGTGTCTGAAAGTTGAATTAGAGCGACCTAAAACGCGTTGGTTCCTTCAGATTTTTTGAGCATGCTGGTATATACGACGGAGCCGCATGGCGTGGCGTGCCTCTGTGGCTGTTTTGCAGGCCTGAGGACTCTCTGCGTGGCTTACGCTGACCTCTCAGAGAAGGATTATGAGGAGTGGCTGGAAGTCTATCAAGAAGCCAGCACCATATTGAAAGACAGAGCTCAGCGGCTGGAGGCCTGTTACGAGATCATCGAGAAGGTACTGCCGCCTGAGGAGAGGCGTCACCGCCCGTCAGTCGATGACTCAGAGCAGGAATCCTTTCCCTATAAAGTGATGTTCTCTTTTCTCGTGAGCTTTTGCTTTTAATCATTTCTTTCTTCGCTTTAAGAGACACTTAGTTTTTATGAGCTATCTGAGATCCAGCCACCCTCAGCTAAATGATATCTTAAGACGTTTTAGGTCAAAAACAGCCTCAGTGACTTTCTGGGATTGCCTCAGAATAGGCTTAAAAAGATTAGCTCATTCTGTTGAGTTACAGGAGCAATCAGAATTCGTAAGCTGGCCAGATATACTTAGTGTTATACATACTGAGAATTTCACACTTACTTAATCTAATAATTTTTAAGCTTTGCCACTGCTACTCCATATTGCCTACTTTGATTTTTGTTGTTATTCTTTTCCATTTACCTAAAGACATTAGCTTTCTATATATTGGATTCCCTCTGTTACAGAACAAAATGCAACCTCGTAAATTTGAAGATCTAATTGGCTTGCTTAAGCAGGTTGTGATTGGGGCAGCACCCCATCCAGCAACCAGAATGGGGCTCTGAGGCATTGTACAGATGGAAGGTTTTTAAAGGCAGAAGGGTGTGGCCGGGGAATTATTAGCCAAAAGAAAGAAAAGATTCTTCTTGGTCCAGGTCAACTTCTTTTGTGAGGAAGGGAATGGCAGGGGGTCTTATCAGGCAGATCGCCTCACTCATATTGATCAGAAAATTCCAGACTGACTGGTTTCAGATTCCACTGCAGTGAGAGGCTGAAACTGCAATGCAGGGTAGTTATTAAGTTTTGGTTTGGTGCTGGGTTTCGCCTTTTTCTGTGTCCTGTCAGCAACCATTGGTCCATCCAGTTTTCAGTTTCTTATACCTCTGAAGTCATCACTTGATTGCTTTTTGTTTTTATTCCTTTGTGTGTGTGTATGTGTTTTTATTTCCGCTTTGCTTTTTTATACTCAGCTTTTGAGTTTTATACTCACTTGTTTATCATTTTAATGGAATTTGGGTAAGAGCAGAACTGAATTCAAGTGTTTATTTGCCCTGCTTTATTGGAAATATCCAAAGTTCCTTTTAGAATCGGAAAAGAGGTTGAATCGGTGACGTGCACAGGTGTATGGGGTGGCTTTCCTCACCAGTTGATTCAATTTCAGATGAGGTCAGCTTCTCAGCACTGAATCAGTCCTTCTTGTGCGAACTGTAACATAATACTTGATCGTTTGTGGAGTGAAAGGGACGGGCTAAGGCACTATCAATACCCTCAGGATAACCCGCCCGAGTGCTCAACTGCCAGTGACTTTTGTCCCAACGTGCCTGTGGACCAAAAATGAACGATGAGTACTGGGTTGCTCACGTGGCTGGAGAGGTTCTCACACTGCGAGTGGTTTTGGGATGCCACACATCTAGATGTTATTAATTTTCTGCAAACAAAGGTTTAATGAGGAGGAAATAAGGTGGTTGTCTCAGAACCCTGTGACTACCTTTCTTTCATCGGGGTTTCGTCATAAATGCTGCTCTTACGTACATACCAAACTTTAATCAGAGGTATTTTTCATCTAGAATTTACTGTTACTCGGAGCCACAGCCATAGAAGACCGCCTTCAAGCAGGTGTTCCAGAAACTATAGCAACTCTGCTGAAGGCAGAAATTAAAATATGGGTGTTGACAGGCGACAAGCAAGAAACTGCAATTAATATAGGTAATTAATTTTAAAATAGTTCCCTGATACTGTTTTTTTGGTGTCATTTTTAAAGTGTCTTCTTGAAGTGCCTAAGGGGTCCCCAAATGCATAGAAGATTATATTTTAGAGAACTCTTCATTCTAAGGCCAAGAAAATTGTACCAAAATCAAATGAAGATGCTCTAATGAGAATTATCTGCCTGTTATAAAACATTATACTATTGCATCTTCCTGAAAAGTGTTCAACACAGTTATATGGATTATAGAATTCAAGAATTGACAACTTGGATTTTATTATTGATTTCTTCACAAAATTTTAGTCTAAGAGACTGAGAGCATGTTTTCACTAAGTTTAAATATGTACTGTTATTTTACATAATTGTAACCATTTTTATGATTTTACCAGTTGATGGGTTTTTCTAAGAGTCTTGTATTTTTCCCTTCCTCACTTGGGTTAGCAACTTTTTTGCTCGCTAAGAATCGCACAGAAATCGAAATTGCAGACAGGGAATTTAAGTCCAACTTCACTTGTGTTAAAGAGGTACACTTTAAGTTTGAAAAGGAGTTGAAACTAATAATTTTTTTAAAAAAATCTAATTTTGATTATTTGATTTATTTTAAAAATCATCTGGTACTTCTGTCACCATTATGGTTTAACAAATCCTGGTGCATATGTGATGGAATTAATACATAAGGACGACATGACTTGTATTTATGGAAACAGATTCTTTGTTACAGCTCGCTTCAGGAAGAAACATACTAGAACATCTGAATTTAAGTGACGGTTGTCTTGTTCAGAGTGAATTCCCTAAAACGTTATTGGCTGAATCCAGTGGTGCTCTTTTTCTTGAACCTTCTTTTTTGAATCAGCTCTGACTCTCTTAAAGGGATAACCTTGACTATAGACAATACCTACCATCTAGAGTGAAGTTCATCTTTTTTTTTTTAAATTGGACAAAAGCCGTTTAATCATTTCTTACCAGGGCTATAGCTATCAAATGCAGTTTGGGCTCCCAACCAACTGAAACTAAAGTCACAAGAGTGTGACATATGATTCATGAGTGGTCTCTGAAGCATCGGGTATAGACCATTGATCGATTTGTGTGAGTTGTCTCACAAAAGCATGATTTTGGAAAACAGCGTGGTGATGTTTCTGTGCAGAGCCATCACTGCTACCAAAAATTATAAACCTGTAGCTACAGCCCTTTGGTGATGTTGGCTACGTCTTTATAATGAAGGGTCATACCTTCGCTGTTGGTATAATGTCTCTTTCTATGTACATCGGCCCTTCAGGGATTATTTCCCTTAAAATTTGGCCTAAAACACCTGCTCTTGATCATATAGGGCACATAGAGTTGACTGCCGCCCTGAAGAGCTTAACATTTAGGGATGCGTTTTCTGATCTCCACCAGCAATAATAAAAGAAGTGGGTAAACATGCAAGTTAAAATCGAACTGTAGCGATAAGCTTTCTTAATATTCGAGTATTTCTGCCGGACAAACAGCCTTGGTCCCTAGCCCCGGATTTAACTTCCATAAGCGTTTCTCGTGTTCACCCCAAGAAGCGAGCGTGAGAGGGGACTGCCATCTCCTGCTGCCTTAGCCGCGTCACCCTGCCCTCCAGAGCACACATGTCCCTTTTCCTGCTTGTTCTTTGTGTTACACCTGAGCTTATCAGAGTCTAACCAAGTTTGAGATAAACACAAGTAAAAGCAAAGGTCTGAAAATCAACCCAGAAAACACCAGTAGGTTCTCATTCCCAAAGGAACGTTTTACTTGCACACAGTGGGTGTCCCCAAGCCTTATGAGACAATCGATACCTGTCCAGTTTTTACAGGTAACAGTCATATTATTTTGTGCTGTTTTTCAAAGAAGGTATAACAGCATTTGTAGTTTTGGTTTCAGAAGCACTCACATCCATTAGATATGTTAAAATTGATCTTTTTTAAATTTTATTTTTAATTTTTTAATTATAATTGACAATCGGTATTATAAAATTGGTCTTTTTTAGCCAATGCTCCTCAAGACCACTGGAAGATGATGCCTCCTACTTCTAAGCTGATGACTTTGCCAAGGTCTCAGATTTATCCTGGAGCTTTGCTGTATTTATATTTGTGCACGTTTGTCAATAGAATTCAAACATCTCTTTGGTGTTGCTAAGTATGCTATCGACAGCTGTGAAACTTATGTTCTTTGAAGAAACTATGCCTGAATTCTTTTTTCACTTTGCATTCAGAACTCAAGTTTGTAATCCTGGGTGATAATGAGAGATTAAATGTCGTTTTCTGACTTAGAATATCTGTTGAGCTTGCAGATGATACAGAACATGTAGACGTCCAGACATTTTATCAGACTTGCTCGTGTCAGACCATGGGTGACAGCCTAAGCATCACGAGGCCCTGTTCCAGGTGCATTCTGGATTTTAAGCCCATGTTCTAGCTATATAGTCCTCATCCCCTCAGTAAAAGAACCATTATTGATCTCTCTCATTGTACTGACTGGATATTCCGTACACTGTACTGCACTCCACATGTGTTTTGGGGTACCCAGGAGATAGTTGGGAAGAAGATCCAATGTCCAGAGGTTCTACTTCTGGATGAAATAAAGAAAGAGAACAAATTAAGAGTGTCTGCTGAGCACCAAGCTCTGTGCTAAGACTGTTTTCTGGACACTGTCTTTAGCTTTTACATGCGAACCGTGTCAAGCGGGGAAATTCAGGGTTTACAAAGGTCACGCTCTGTTAGTGACCAACATGGTGCTAGGTCTCAGGGCTCATTTTAAATGGAGTCACACAGCTTTCACAAAATCCACTCCCTGAAATTCTAGTTGGCAGACCTGGGGAGAATGGTTCTGTATTTCATCCATTGTAAGATGCCCGTTGTTGTTATATTTTAACGTCTCTGAAGTTGGGTTGCCTTACAATTGTTGACTCATCCAGTTTTAGTTGGCAGCATGTCCTTCGTGGTACATATAGTAAGAGCTCACAGTTGAAGGTGACCTGTGGTGTGCTTGGGCTGTTGGCTCTCTTTAGCATGTGATCTATATTGATCATAGTTAGAAATTTTATTTTTAAAGTATAACTTGTAGTTCATGCCTTGAAAATAAATATGCTTAGCCAAATTCCAATCCAGGATATTTGTGTCTCTTGTGACTATTATGTACGTAGATAGTCATCTTGCCTGTGGGTTTCAGACCCTTGCTATGCTGTGCTTGCATTTATGCAAACTAGCTGCGTTTTAAGGAGTCGGCAATTTTCTTTTTTTAGGCTTAAAGTTTGGCATCAGCCAGGCTAAAGCGAAACCTCAGGTGTGGCCTTCGGGACTCGTGTGGCCGTCATTTCCTTGTTACCCCTGGATAAAAAACATCTTCTAAATAGTTAGACGCTAGATGTGAAGTTTTCTGAATCTGTAATTTGTCTCTAATGAATGTAGGATGAGTGAGAACAAAATCCTGGTGGGTGTTCCATTTTAAAGTCATTAAGATGGAAATGGCGTTCATCGTAATCCACGTGGGAGTCGGAATTCTGCTGCCCTCCCCTTGCATTTTCCTCCCCCATCATGTGACACTCTTAAACCGCTTCAGTAGTCTTAGAAGTTTAATTTTTTAAGAGTTTTAAGTAAGTTTTATTTACTTATTTATTTATTTTTAATTTTTTTTTAGGCGAGGCAACCCTTGGTTGACCTCACAGATTGCAAGGACCTTGTCAGCTTACAATCCTTTATTTTTTTTTTATTTTTAACACCTACAGCACTTGGCCTTCCTAGGTGGTCTCCCATCCAAGTACTAACCAGGCCCGACCCTGCTTAGCTTCCGAGATCGGATGGGATTGGGCTTGTTCAGGGTGGCATGGCCGTAGACATTAAGTAAGTTTGAAATATGGTATTTGCCCCTCCTATTATTATCTATAGATTGCCTTGCTTATTAAAAGGAAGACAAGTCCCTATGCGCAGGTGAAGCTGGGGCAGTGTTTGGTGGCATTCATACTTTTAGTGTTGTTTTTCCAGAAAAGTCAGATACATTATTTCTTTGATTACGTGCAGCCAGCATTGTCACCTGATGCCCTGCTATCAGCTTAGGGGAACTATGTTCTCTAATAGGGGGATGAGTTAATGATGAGTGAAGCAGATCAGGAAGCACTAACTATGCAGTAGAGATCTTAAGCATGACTGCTATAACCGGTAGTTACTTAGTGAATGTTAGCTATATACTGTGCCGAGTCCTTTATGTAAAGTTTATAATTAATTCCCTTTGAGTAGGCATTACCTCTTTTTGAGAGACGAAACCGTGGCACCGATACGTCAAGCCACTTAGCCTAGGTCACAGAGGTGTGAGAGTGCTGATAATCTGAGCAAGTGACTGCCATACTTGACGTTCACTTCCCAGGAGGAAAACTATCTGAGCCGAAAAAGACCTGGGCAGACTTGACAGATGAGATAGGCTTAAAACCTGAGGCTTCAAGAGTTTATTTAGGTAGGAATAAAAAAAAGAGACTGAGCTCAGAATGGGTCAGGAGGGCCCAGTTTGGGGGAAGGTCACGAGGCGAAACCGAGTGTGTCTGGCATGTGACGGAGTGTTCCTAAGACGGGCCGAAGGATCTGGAGGGAAGGTGCCCTGCCGTGACCAACCCTGGGAGAGTCCTCAGCCTTCGGGCTCGGGATGACGAAGGGGTCTGCCCTGAGCCTCTTTGATTCCATCATGAATAAGGCCAGGGTCCCATCTTTCATCACTCATTCCTGGTGTCGGGCATGTGCTTCGTACACAATCAGATGCCGATTGACTGCTTTCTCTGTGAAAATATTCAGAACGAGCAGCACACTTAATGAGGGTTTGGAAGCCTGTTGCATCCCAACAATGTGTAGCTTCATTAACCCGATCCTAGGATGCATGGTTAGGAAGAATAAATGTTCCCTAACCCTGCCAAAACCATGGCTGAGGAAAAGTGGATTTGGATATGTATCTTTGATGATAGGAGCTTACTTCAGAAAAAGAGACCCTGATTGCAAGATCTAAGAGATTGGGTTTGATAATGTGTTTTTTAGTATGAATCGTTATCTTATTGTCTTAGAATCGAGTCCAGCTCTCAGTACTATAGACTCTGTACTGTTTCGATTTCTTGGGACGCTGATCATACTCAGGTTGTCGAAAGACCGAACACCTTTGTAGCGTACCATTAGTTTCAGCTGTAGTAAAAAGTGAACTCCCCCAGGTTCTCGTCTCAGTCATTTTACGGCTGTCTTGTTAGACCGCGAGAGTAAAGAACTAGATGTCAATTTACAAGTGCGGACTGACGGTTCATACCTGGCGTTTCTCCAAGAGTTGATCTCATTTTATCCAAAAACATTAGAAATCAAGCACACTAAACGTGGATTGACATAATTTGATGTGCTCCGTTAGCTAAGTCACAGTTAACTCTGTTAAACTTCCATGGTCTGTCTACTGCAAGTGTTCTGTGTGATAATTCTCTAAGCAAAATCTCGCTCCATTTTACAAATGAAAAGAAAAACAGCAACCTGGTCCTTCTCAGAAAGCTTTAGCTTTGTATATTTAAATTCATGCAGGTGTCAGTGGTTTTATTTATTGCCCTCTCCCCCGCAATGGCTAGAAAAGTACTTAACGTCTTTCCATATCTTTGTGTAGCTTCAGTTGTCAAGTGGCATTCCGCTTAAATTGAAAAATATAAAATAAAGCAGCAAGCTAGGGCTTAAAAATTACAGCTCGCTTCTGCAGCTGTTGTTTAAATCAAAAACTACCAGCAAATCCTTTTGCATCAGCTTTTCTAAATTTGTAACAGTCTCTATGGCATGAAGTTGCCTGAAGTCTCTGGGGATAAAGAAAGAGTGAGCCTAACGTGGAAGTGATTAAAATGGCAATATCTCCTTTTGTGAATGAAAATAAAATATAGGCCTCCCTTCTGGACCTAGCCTGAGAATTTATGTGAAGGAGGAATACATTTGTAAAGTTTTAATGGGAGACAAAGAGTTCAATTATTTTAGTCCTACCACGCAGAAATTTTAATGGCATTCTGGGAAATTCTCATTTTTACTCATCCCTATTGTTAAAATACGGACATGACCAAGTTTGAAAACGCACAGAAAATTGTATCATGTCCCAACCCCATGCCTTTTTGTTTTGTTTTAGAGGTTTAATAGATATTTGCCTGTGTGGTATTGTGATTTTAAATCATTCAGTTTGTTTTAGTTTTTAAAATAACATGTGGTAGTTTTAACAAGCGAAATAACTGCATTCCCTTGAGATAACCATCGTTAACAGCCTGGACTATGTCTTTATGGTGTTGCTTTAAAAAAATAACATTTGGATTAAAAGCTATAATTTTGTGCTTTCAAACTAAAATTTGTCTTCTGAGCCGATTTGCAAAATATTCCTCTCGAATGACAATCAGTGAAGGATATGCTTTGTACATTCCAAAATAAACAAATAAAAATATTTGTTCCTCCTCCTCCTCAAAAAACAAAAACAAAACAAAACAAAAAACAAGGTTTTCTTGGTCTTAATTTTTGTCTGTCTGGAATTCTATTGTGTGTCTTTCAGTAGAGTCTTCCCAAGATTTAAAGGAGACCTGCTGAGGGGAACCGAGCACACGAACACGACAGTTCTGTGGCTTGTCCCCTAGTTCAGTGCCTGTCTCCGTTTCTAGTTACCGTAGCACCTGTGGGGATGGATATTTCCGTTGTGCTGTGGAGGAGAATGCATGCAGGCTTCTCCTTGCTTTAGAAACAGCACTGGTTAAGGCCCTTCTTTGAGACTGTCACATTCATCCTTGTTCCAAGGTTGAAATTCTGTGTACCGATGATTTGTTTCATGCGTCTGTAATCAGTGACCCATTAGCTTAAGGTGCTGAGAAAAAAACGGGTTGTCAGGGCCAGTTTACAGGTGGAAGGAATCTCGTCTTTCCTCAATGAGATGAATTGAGATGGGGGTTGGTAAAAAGCACACGATGCCAGCTCTCTCTTGAGGGGCACTGAGAAGGTGGAGGGTAATTTTAAAGACTAGAGATCCGACAGATACCTGGTTTGGCGGTTTGCTGGAGCCACCTCCTCCCCAGGGTGTGTGGATTTGATGGGGAGGAGTCGGTAGATGCTCTCATCTTGGTCTCGGGTGTCACTGAGTGTCCCCAGCTGTCTCAGAGTGGATTGCAAAGCCTGAGTAAGAAAAAGCTTCTTAGAAAATATGTGGAAAAGAGTATCTTGCACTCCATAGAGATAACTTTATTTAAAAAGTGGATGAAAATTGTAGATAAGAATTGGTGTCAGAAAACTTTTGTTCTAAAACAAACTTTAAAAAAAAACCCGGGTTTAATTCTTGAAATGAAGATTGCTTTGAACTTTTGGTACAAAAAGTGACTCCCTCGATGGAGAATAGTATTCCTATGAAATCAGTTGTAAGAATCACCTACTTTTTCAAAAAGCAAACGAGGGATCTTGATATGATGATAGACATGGTTCTGTTGATTTAGGAACACCATTAGATTTTATTTGTCTTTCTAAAGTGTTTGCTGTTATTTTAGATAACCCAAGGCTTATACTAATGTTATACAAGGATGACAAGGATAAAGAAAAATCCACAGAAAATTGACACGTATTTATTTCAGCATTAGATACGAAGACCTCCCCAAGCAGTTCTCTTAAAGCTGTCTGCAAGAATCAAAATCAATCTAAAATTACTTTTCCTACTCTTCACTCTTGCCCAGTTCTTCTCTATGAACCAGTAGCTCTAAAGTGATGATAAGGAAGATATGAGAAGGGAAGCTGAATTCGAACAACCATTGAAAAAAGACGCATTCATGGACGGAATGGTCAATTCACGTGTGTTGTCCCTTCTCTTCCTTAGGATATTCCTGCCGATTGGTATCACAGAATATGGCCCTGATCCTACTGAAGGAGGCTTCTTTGGATGTAAGTAGTTTTTCAAAAGTTGCATTTGATATAACCATGTTATACTCTTTATTCATTTGTTTCTACTATGCCTGATAATCTAAACAGAAAACTACTGTGTGTTTCTGTTTTTATTTATGAACAAATATTATCAAGTCTTATCTTTAATCTTCAAAATAATAAGCTTAGAACATTGCTGCCTGATAATACTTTATTTTACTCACCTAGAATTGTGAATTTAAAATAGGATAGTTTTTAATCTGGTTTAACTTCCTGCTGTGATTTTCATTAAGTGGTGATGGTTAATTCCAGTGCTGGTTACTAAAGAGACTTGTAGGATTTTGTTCCTAGTACAAACTTAAAATTAAAGATAATATTCAAGTGTCAGGAGTTGTTTAAATTTATATAGTAATAGGATACATATGTACTTAATTTCCTAATGCCACCAGCTCATAGGGAATTGGATGGCATGGTTCTCTGAGCATTTTAGACACCTACCCACCCCGTCATGGCTGAAAGTCACTGATGAGACCAGGAGTGGGAGCTGATTTGAGAGTAACCTATGACCTGGGAAGTGGTTTGATATGAAGATATGAGCTGAACAATGAGATTCATTTGTCAGGCCTTTTAACAAGGGCTTGTGACTGACAGGCACCCAAAGCCACACTTCCCGTCAGCCGATGATAGGACTAATTATCATTTTAGATGGAGGAGACACAGCACAGAGATTTCTATACTTGCAAATTGGCAAGGCCATGGATCCTGTGCAGGCCAGGCACTCTCTCCCTCTTCCAGACGCCCCTTCTCTTGTCAATCTCTAAGTCCCTAACTAGTTGCTTATTTTGGGATCTAGAGAGAAAAATGATACTTCTGTGAGGCCTTACTTCTAGAACACGTATTTTCTGTTTCTGAATCATGAGTACTAGGAATCGCTCGTTGTATTTTTAAGAAAAACATTAGCAAAATCCGAAAGGTTGGATTAGGTCATAGGGTACAAATTGTGTGGCCAACTAGCACATGTGGCTGCTATTGACCATAATAATAACCCTTTGACATATGTGGCAGCTGCTGCCAGAGTCTGCAGCCAGGATCTAGGTGGGGGGTGGTGGTATGTGTGTAATTTAAGCAATAACACAGAGATTAAATATGTAATTGAAAATGATTTTGCAGAATAAAACTGAAGTCTGGTGTATTTTGAACAGGAAATTATTGCAGACATATAAATAGCTTACTGTACAGTTTGATTATAGTTTTAGTAGTAGACAAGACTCAATGGATAAATCTCCACACGGAGATTCAAGAAGGACAAAGTCTCACTGCCTTTGTATGAAAATCACAAAAGCTAAAATGCCATACCGAATGTAAAAACAGTTTTATTTCCTTCAAGTTAATTGTTTTGACTGTAATTACGTGGAGAGTTATTACTTCATGGCCATATACAATTTCTTTATCATAGTCTAATATATTAACTTGACGTTCTTTTCCTTGTTATCGTGTGGCATTGACAGAAGTTAAATATTAGATTTTAGTTTTAGAGGTTGATTATTTTTATATCTTAATTTATTTAAGTTATAGGATTTTCTATTCCATTGAATCCATGAGTTATAATCAGTTTTTGTTATATCAGTTCCCTTCCTTGAGAAGTGACAGGATAGTTTGTGAGTAGGAAATGATTTGAAGAGTTTGGCTTCTGCAGAGTGGCTTATCTTGACAAAAAACTCTTAAATTAGGTCCAGAGACGAGGCCTTAGGTACTCACCTTGCTGACCCAGTTCTTGCTTGGTGTTACCTCGACTTTGCTGTCTATTGTGGTCTTATTTCTGAATTTCTCAAATTCATTAATTTTTGTTAGAATTCATCGTGAAATTTACTAAATTATTTATATTTCTATTTTCCCATGGTTTTCTTCATTACTGCAGAATTGGAAAAATCAGCATGGTCCTGGGGAGAATATTTTAAGAAACATGCCCCACCGCTTCATTGTTCCATCTGAGCTCTCCCCCTCATCAATCTTAATATATACACTGAAAATACACACAA
>NW_006438867.1:7335333-7356343 GCF_000325575.1 Pteropus alecto
AAGATAGCTATTGGTGATGTGACACATACGCATGTAATAGGTTAAACCTTTTCTATTTAATCTACCAACCCCTGCTGCCTCATGATGCATTGCTTTGGTATTAGCTCACTTAGAGGCTCCACGTTTTATATTATGACTTTAAACAAGGCAGAAATTGATGATTGGTCTGTACGTTATGTGCAGGTTTCCCAGTGTACAGTCACGTTCCACTGAGGAAAGCAGTGTTAGAATCTGTGGCCAGGTGTCCGCACTATAAAAGGCCATATGGGTGTGGGTGGACATGTAGGTGGCACTTTGAAATTTCTTAGTATATTCAAGAACTTAAGATGTCGATGGCGTAAATCCCTATGCTTTCTGATTTGACTCTCTTGGTACCTGAGTTTAACTGGCACTGCTCCACCGCTTCCAGGACTTCAGCGATTTTTTTGATGACAGGCAGGTTGAGGGTGACTTACTCCGGTAACTGGCCCAGGAGCAGTGCTTGGCTGTGTGATGCGTAATCACGTGGGCTGACCTCTGAGCAGTCAGGAGCTGAGGAATAGTGTCGGGGCAACATGCGAGGGAGAAAAGCGGAAAAGATACTGGCGTAGATGGTTCTTCCTGCAGGGTCTTACTGCTCCCAGAAGAGCTGGATGCCATCGGGAAAGATTTATTGTCGTGCACAGGAGAGGATGCTGGGTGGGGTATCAGGAAGGGGAGGAAGCACGCGGTGGCCCCATGTGAAGAGAATGCTGGCAGGGTTTGGGTTTTTTACTTAGTGAGAACCCTGGTGTGGGATACTTGAAAACAATCTTATTAGGACATTAGCTTATTTTAAGCTCTAGAGCAGCGGTCCCCAATCTTTTTAGTACCAGGGACCGGTGCTCCTATGAGAATCTGATGCCCAATGATCTGAGGCAAAGCTGAGGCTGTGATGCTGGCGCTGGGGAGCAGCTGCAAATACAGGTGAAGCTTTGCTCGCTCACCCACTGCTCACCTCCTGCTGTGCGGCCTGGTTCCTAACAGGCCATGGACTAGTACTGGTCCGTGGCCTGGAGGTTGGGGACCCCCACTCTAGAGCAATGAGGAATTACAGTAATGGCAGTAAAAATTAATTAAAAAGGAGACTAGGTTTTTTGTTAGAAATGATAGAATTAAGGTTCTCTTAATAGTTAAAATGTCCTTTTTTTGCAAGATCTCTACGTGGGACAGGGCAAGTTGCATACCGCTGGTAGAAAGGAGATGCGAATAGTAGTTGGTATGCCGTAAGACTTTTCTGGAACACGTGGACTAGCGTACTGCTGGACTAAATTCAACTTGCATTTTTATTAGGTTCTTGGATTATGAGAAGGAGTTTCCTTAGCATTGAAATGGAAAGAACCCTCAAGTCTCTAAATGGCAACAATGTAATTCAAAACTTGAATTTGAATTTCTGTTTTCCAGTAATGGTAGAGCAGGTTACCCTAACCAAGCCTACCGAAAATAAGTAAGACCGTTGAATAAAATATTTAAAAAAATATTTTTAAGAGCACTGAAGAGAAGACAAGTGTGAGAGTCTCAGGTAAAGCCGAAGGGAGAGCGGGAACCCAGGAACCAAGGGGAGGACTGGGACAGTGTCGCCACTTTGTGCTGGGGCATTTGCTGGGGGCCTTAAAGAGCCACAGCCTCAGGGTGAGACTGAACCGGAAGTAAAACAAGCTTCCGGTGGGCTTGAAGCCTGAGTTCTCCTCTCCTGTATGGTCCAGGAGCAAATTCAGAAGCATCTCTCAGAAGCAAATTCAGATGTTCTTCGTAGGAAGACACTTTGAGTGCAAATAATGAGTTCACTGATGCAAATAATAAAACACAGGAGAAAAGATCTCTCAGGCAATTAGTACAAAATAAGACACTAGAAATAAACTACAAAGGTTGAAGATATGGGAATAACCAGGTGTAAGGTATGAAAGAACCATGCTGACTGTGTTTTAGAAAATAGACAGTAAGCCTAAGGATATCTGTAGGAGAGAATAGTAAACTATAAAATGCAGCATAGCAGATGTAAGAAATAGCTAAATAGAAATTGCGGAAATGAAAAATATAATAACTGGAAAATATAACAACTGGAAATTAAGTATAATAACTGGAAAAATGAAACAACTACAAAATTTCTGATAATGAAAAATTCCAAGAAAGGGTTGAACAGTATATTAGATAATTCTAGAATTCTAGAAGGAATTTGTGAAGCAAAAGATAGGTAAGAAGAAATTATCTAGAACAGAGATCAACAAACCTTTTTTCTATAAAAGGCCAGATAGTAAATATTATAGGTTTTGTAGGTCTTCTGAGGCCTTTGTGACATATTCTTTGTTCTCATTATCTATCTATCTATCTATCTATCTATCTATCTATCTATCTATCTATTTACCTATTTATTCATTCATTCATTCATTTATTTGTTACAAACCTTTAAAAGTGTAAAAAGAAAAATTCTTAGATTACAGGCCATACAAAAAACAGGCCATAGGATGGATTTTGCCCATGGGCCACAGTTTCTTGACTTTAGTCTAGAATACAGTGTAGAGAGGAATAAGGAGAGAAAATCTAGGAGAGAGGCTGAGGCATACAGGATGGACTGAGGATGGTTACCATGTGTATCGTCATGTCCTAAAAGGACAGAAGGGAAAAAATAGGAGAAGAAACCTGAGGAAATAATAGCTAGGAATTTTCCAGAAATGCTAAAAAGACACCGTTCCATAGATCCAAAGGGCCCAATAAGCCCTAAACAGAGTCAGTAAAACATCTTCACCAAGATACATTACCGCAAAACTCAATACTCAACACAAAGAGAAGGTTTTGGGAGCAGGAAGGGGAGTAGAGGAGGGGCGATTACTTTCTCAGGAGAGACGGGGCACTTCTCACCAGCAACAGAACACGGCAGAATGGAATCTTCAAGGTTGGAGAAAAATACCTGCCAATCCAGAGTTTTACAGGCAGGAAAAAATTTCAGGGATGAGTTTGGAGACCACTTCAAACCAAAGCTGCTGTACAGCAAGAGGAAACCATTGATGAAAAGGTAAAGGCAATATAAGGGATGGAGGAAAATATTTGCAAATCATGTATCTGAAAAGGGGCAATATCTAAAATATGTAAAGATCTCATACAGCTTAATAGCAAAAAAACAGACAATCTGATTTAAAAATGGGCAGAGGATCTGAATAGACATTTTCCTAAAGGAGACACATACATAGCCAATGGATGGATACATGAAAAGATGCTCAGCATCACTAATCGTCAGGGAAATGCAAATCAAACCACAATGAGATATCACCTCACATCTGTCAGCACCTCATGTCTGTTGTCAAAAAGACAGGAAATAACAAGTGCTGGTAAGGATGTGGAGAAAAGGGAACCCTCGTGCGCTGTTGGTGGGATAGCAAACTGGTACAGCCACTATGGAAAATAGTATGGAGATTCTTCAAAAAATTAAAACTAAAACTGCCATACAACTCAGCAGTTCCACTTTGGGGTATTTATCCGAAGGCAATGAAATCACTATCTCCAAGAGCTACCTGCGCCCCGAGGTTCACTGTGGCATTATTTATAATAGCTAAGACATGAAAACAACCTAAGTGTGTATCATCAGATAAATGGGTAAAGAAAATGCGACATTCACACACACACATGCACACTGAAATATCATTCAGCCATAAAAAAAAGAACGAAATCTTACCATTTACAACGACATGGATGTGGAGTTTGAGGACATTATGCTAAGTGAAATAAGTCAGACAGAGAAAGACAAACACTGCATCATCTAACTTATATGTGGAATCTAAAAAATAAAAACTCCAACTCAGAAACAGAGAACAGATTGGTGGTTTTGAGAAGTGGGGGGTTGGGAGGAATGGGTGAAGGGGGTCAAAGGTACAAACTCCCAGTTCTAAAGTAAGGCCTGGGGTGTACTGTGCAGTGTGGTGACCACACGAAGAATACTGTATTGTGTATTTGAAAGTTGCTAAGTAGTACACCTTAAAAGTTCTCACCACAAGGGGAAAATGAGTGTAACTATGCGTGGCGATGGATGTTAATTAGACTTATTGTGCTGATCATTTCGCAGTATATACAGATATTGAATCACTAGGTTGTATATCTGAAACTAATATAATGTTATATAAAGAAAAGAATGAGTTTAAAATCAAAACGCACGCAGAAACAAAATCTGAGAGTGTGCCACCAACTGACCCTTTCTACAGGAAATGTTAAAATGCATTAAAAAATGCATTTTATACAGAAAGAAAATGATCTTAGGTGGAAGATCTGCGTTGCACCAAGGACTAAAAAGTAAGGAAAATGTTAAATGTATGATAAAACGTGAATTAATGTTGAATGCATTCGACAATATCGAGGGGGGATCAAATATCGATTTGAAATATAATATATCAGTAATATATCTATAAGTTGAGAAGAGTGAAAAACATATTATGTGTTGAAAATCCTCATATTGTTTGGAAATAGTTTTCAAGCACAAACAGTTCTGCAGTTGATAGAAATCTTACATTAAGACTGAAAACTCTTTATTCCCTTTTTAATAGAATAATGGAAGACAATGTCAGAAATACGCACTCTGAATCATATTTCTTGATTCCTATCATCAAGGGGAAAAATGGAAATCAATGAGCCAATGGTGACATTTAACTTTTTTTTTCCTTGAGTAAAATTGTGTGAAACCATAGAGGAAAAAGAAATGCAAGCTAATATGAAAAACTTCAAGAAATCTGTGATCATTATGTTGGAAAGTTATTTTGAGGTAGGTTAAATTGAGACTGAGCAATGTCCCTGTGAATAGAAATAAAGGATTATCGATGCCACTGTTTGGCCTCGTTGGGTCACTTCCTGTGCTGTTGGAATTGTTGGTCTAAGCATCCTCCCCACTAGGCTCAGCATTCCCAGGGCGGTCATCTTATCTGAGATATTTTTGTGTCCGTCTTCTTCTCCAGGGCACAAGAAGGTACCTTGAGATGTGTCAGGAAGTGTTTATTTAGTAACGAGGGAAGATGTGCTATAAAATCTACTTAAGTGTGTCAAATGTCAGATTTCTTATTCTGTGAGCTGCATTGGTGGAAGGATGACAATTTAACCATGAGAAGTGGCCTATTTTTGACTGAGTGTGTTTACTTTCCGGTTTCTATTTTGCTCAACCTTTTGTGCTACATGGTGCTTTCTCGCCATTGTCTTGGGTTTTAAAGAGTTAAATGTACTTATTCTAAAGTATTATCTCAGGCCGATAATGCTTGTAAATGTTGACCTTGGAAATTCTCGAGGTTCTTTGCAGAGCTGAGAAATCAGCTCCTTTCTCTTAAATACAATTTTCACGGGTTTTATTTAATGCGTTCTATTTTATTGAAACATAATTCACACACAATAAATTCACCATAATGTATTATTATTCCTGTATGGTAAGATGTATGAATAATGGAGTTTTATATTTGTTTAAAAGTTTTGAGGAAATTAAAGAGGAATCCTTTTTTCTCAAAAGAACCTTGGAAATTTCATTTTTAATTGCATACACATGGCAAATACTCAGTTCAGTTCAGTTCATGGGGGAAAATATATTTTCTGTATGCCCCTTTCTATAGGAACTTAGGTAATTTCTAATTTTTAGTTTTTATCGGCATATGCAAAATGATAATGAGTAAATAAATGATCTAAGATATTTATTCAAATAAAAGACTGAATTCTAGAAAAAAAGGACACATTCTATAATCTGTTCTTTCCAACCAGAAGTGTTAATTACTGAGATTTTCATTTCTTTTTTTTTTTTTTGCCAGATCAGAAAACCATCGTACGTTTCTAGAGTGAGCCTATTTTTCTTCATTTTAGCTAATGTTGATGTTTACTAAGTTCAGTCCTGATGTATAAGGAAGGTTCCATCACCCAGAAAACTTCAGGGTTAGGGCAAGGTGGGGCTCCTTATATGATGGTGGATTCTCCTGTAGGAACTCAGAGATCTGGTTTCTATTGAAGGATTGAAAGGTGGTTGTCAAAATTACAAATCATAGGAAACAAATTTGTACTGAATCTGGAGCAAATTTACCCCAAAGTTCGATCCTTTAAAATCCTGAATTTTGGCCCTGAATTTTGTCCTGTGGATGTGATTCCATCACTCCTTGACTGTGTGCTATTTTTATAAATCAAGACTTGACTTCAGGGAATTTATTCATATGCCAAGTGGGAGAGGGGTAAGTAGAGCTACGCAGATTTTTGGCAACTGGCCAGTTTAGTTTCTGACGGAGAAGGAAAAAAGAAACGGGAATTGTCTGAGTGAGATGAGCGACAATGCGGTGGGTGGCTCTGAGCAGAGACAAGGAGAAAGGACAACACGAGAAAGTGGGGCTGTCGAGATTTAGAATTATTAGATTTTGAAACCTAGAAAAGTAAATGAATCTTGTCCTCCTCTCATGGCTTCTCCCTCTCATACCTTGGCAAAGGGTAAAATCATCGGAAACAAATGTTTTATAGGACTTATTGTACAGTTATTTGCAGACCAAAGTCATCGTATTAGTTTAAGAAAAAAAATTGATTTGCAAAGATTTGCTTATTTAAAAATTAGTGTTAAGTTCATTAGAAATCTTCTAAATTAAATATCTTTAATATTTTGTTATTAATTATAAGCAAATGAATTTTAAAGACTATATTTTAAGATGCACCTCCCCAAAAAAGATTAAATGAACAAAAAGGCTATGACCATGATTTTTTTTAAAAAGTTCTTCTCAATGTCAACTCAGAAGTGATGAAAGATTGTTTTTTCTTTCTTAATTTTTTTTTTCCCAAGGAAGGATTTGAAGAGGTAACGAGAAAAATCCTATAAACTCACTGAATGTATGTATATTTTGCTATATAGTAGTTTTTCTAACTAGTCTCATTTTCTGATTTTATTATTATGACCGATTTCTCTTTATTTTGTCTGTCACCTTCATGGACTTCTGGATGATGGAGGTTTTTACCTTAATGGAACTAAAACTCCACTAACCTTTCACCTGTTGTAGAAGGCCTCCCAAAGGTGGCCCTCGGGTCTGTCATCCCTTGCTACAGCTCAGCTGTCCCCATTTGTCCAGCACGTTGCCTCACACCGAGATAGGCACTCGATACACTGAAAGAATGGATTTCTCACCGTGTGAGTTCTATTTCTTGATTCACTCCTAAAACCCCAGCTCTAATCCTACTCCTCCGAAATGTCATTCCTTCCCGACTTATCTCGATTTTTCCTCCACCCCTCGAACCAGATTCAGATCTCCACGTACTTATCTTCTGGATTTTATTCCGCCTTGTGTTCGTGGTACAGTGGGGTGCTTGCCTTATTCTCTCTCCTTCCCGGGCGGTAAGCTTGTTTGTCTAGACGTTATGTCGTGATGTCAGAGAGATTTAAACTATTTTGCCTGTAGGTGGTGCTTAATGCACTCACTGAGTCCAAAGCCCTAAGAGGCATATTTTCTCATGGAAATGGTCTTGCTTTTTCATTTGTACGTTTCTTTCCTACTTGACTAGTTGACATGCCCCTCGCTTTTCCTCCGCCAGTCTGTACCAGCCCCGGATATATAGCATTTATGGCTCTGGAAGAGGCAATCCGTTAAGTGAAGGGGTTAGAGTTCCTTTGTCACCTTTTTATAGCTTGTGGTTTATGAATACAGAAGAGGAAAAGGAGAGAAGTTTGGAGGAAATTAAATTACGGAGCCCGCCTCAGGCCGATTGAGTCATAACCATAATTCTCTATTTTTTCGTAACTGTAGGCGAGTGCTTTACCTTTTAAAATTTCATCTCAATTTAATTTATATTTTGCTAAGTTGTTAAGAGACCCAGTTAACTTTAACAAGACACTTAATGTTAGTCTTTCTGTGTATTTTTAATGGCACCCATGCTGTGGAGCATTGCATAAAGTTTGAACAATGGCCTTCCCAAACACAAATTGCAGTATTTCCCCAAATTATATGTACTGAAGGCAGTCGAGGCATGTCTGCAATCTTGTGTTTATCACATTGGTGATTTGCTACTAATAGTTGGGTAAGTATAAGTTGTGTGAATTACACTTGCCCAGAGGTGGTCTCGTCCGTGTGAGCTGCTTTTCAGAAAAAGAGTCCATTTACCCAAATAAAGCAATTAGTGCAATTTTCCTGATGACCACCCCTCTAAGTTTTTCACTTCTGTTTCAGCTCCTGTAAGTTTTAGAGCGATATCATTTAAAAAAAAAAAATTCATTCCATCTGCAGTACTGTATTAGCTGTAGCATGCAGGAATCGGCTGAGAGCTATAAGAGTTTTGCATTTGACTCATCTCGAAATACACGAAAAGGTCATGCTTTTCTTTAATGGTCTAAGGAAAATTTCGTAGCAACAAGTGGATTGTGCGTGATTAATTGTATAGAGTCACATTTGGGGGGAAGGAACTTTTAAGTAGGCAGGGATGAGCAATGAACAAAATGCGTATTTAGTGGTAGAAGCAAATAGACATTGATTGTGGATCCACAGGTGGTCCTTACTTTAGCAGGCAGAGAATTGAAGGCACCATTCGTCACGAGGGACACATAAGTTGGAGTCTGGTAATCAAGAGACATGAGCAGTGTTATTTCATAAGAGAAAACCTTTTTCTTTATCAGATCCCTTTTGGAGAAAGAACAAACGCAGTCTTTGAAAACATTAAGTGTTTAGAAAAGGGTGTTTAAACGGAATAGAGCAACTGTGACTTAAAAATATATGGCTCTTTACATCCAGGGTGAAGTAATTGTCTGAAATTACACTTGGTCCTATAGCGATTGAACTCCAGCCACTAATTGAGCCTTCAGGTTTAAAAATACACAGGCCTCGGCAATTCAAAGATTATTAAATTACACCTTCTTGTGGGAACCAGCATTAGTGCGTTGGAGCAGTGCGTAGGAAGGTCTGGGGACGTGGGGGCGACGGGTGTCTCCTTACAGCTTTTGTCACGGCGAGAAGCCCTCGTGGGTCGCTGCCGCCCTCCAGAAGGGAGGTTTTCCCAACGCTTCATTCCACAGGATGTTGAAAAGAGCACACACAGGTCTCTTGCATCGCTTGACTGTCGTTTTGAGTTTTGTGTTGATCTTCGAGTAACTAGAAATTAAATCAAAATTATTTATGAACCAAGAGTCACGCATTGGTACACAACTCTGTTATTTTTATTTAACTCTTAAAACAGCCTGTGGCGTGACCGCCTGTGTCTCCATTTCACACATGGATATATTGGGCTCGGAAGGGACTGATCAAAGGCCACAGAACTACGTAGAGTTGCTGAGGGAGGCTGTCCTGGCTTTTTTTTTTTTAACTGTATCTTAGCTGTTCCGATGTTTCGGATGTTTTATAGTCAAAATCGAATCTTAAGTGACTGATTTGCCGGTCCATGGTCCAGGGTTGAAGACTCCGATGCGCTTGAAACATGAAGTTTTATTTTTTTGGTTCAACCTGCGGGGTGTTAAGTGCACTTTTAGGCACTAGGGATAAGTGGTTAAAAAGGACATAGAAGGTCCCATAAGTGGAGCTCACAATTTAGTCTTGGGGAGATGGACAGAAAAACAAATGAATCAACAAGATAGCTCAAGGGCCTTGAAAGACAACGAACAGTGGGCTGGGGAATTAAGGAGTGGCTTGTGGGGTAAAGGAGGGCACCTTTCGATTGGTTGGTCAAGAGAGCCCTCTGTGAGGAGGGGACCTTTGGCCCGAGGCCCAGTAATGATGACATGGGGCCAGGGGAGGAACTCAGGGGGCAGAGGAAATGGCAAATTTGAAGCCCCTCCGGTAGTTCACTGGTGGGACGCAGAGGTGACGGCGAGGCAGAGGCTAGGGAGCGAGATGGGCAGACAAGGTCGAGAAGCAGGTGGGGGAAAGGTCCTGGAAGGAGGCAGGACTAGGCTGGGTGCACTGTGACCCCTCCGAAGGGTGTTCACTGTGGGGGGATGCATTACACCCCTCGGCGAGGCCGAACGTCCAGACCTCAGTGTCCTGATGCCCACCCTGTCCTGTGGGATTCAGACACCACCGTGGCTGCTGATGCCACCGAAGCCATCAAGTTCTCTGAGCCAGGATGCGAGTGTATATGTAACAAGGAAATCCTAACTCTTGAGTGAACGGAGTGTGTGGCTGGGGCTGAGCAGATTATCTGTCAGATGCTGCTTAGTGAACTTGGACTCAGGATTGAAGGGCTCTTCGTTCTTTAATTTTGGTGTTTAATGGAAGCAGGTGCCATGCTATGTCTCCGTGAGAGACTCCCGCAGAGCCTTGCTGGACCCTCCTAGGCACCCTCCCCTTTGCTGATATAGATGCCCATGCTGTTGGCCTCTTTGGGGTCTTTCGTTTTGGACCAACCGTTTTCTGATCCACAGTCGTTTTTTCTTTAATGTTAATTCCTTCAGGCAAATTACAGTCAAGTCCCACCAGCCTGGGAGCCATTCTTCCTCTGTAAGATAATGTCACACGACTTTGCTTTGATCTTTTATGTCAATTAACCAGACTGGATCTTCAAGTTCTAGAGTGTCTCCCCAACCTCCCGCTCACCACCAGAAGGCTCTTTCTGTAGTCTCCCCACCTTCGTTCATCCTAACCCCTGCGTCTGAATCCCCTTGCTCCTTTCTTACTCGACCTTGGGCATCGCCGCCCATATGAGTCTAAGGCACCGGGAATCCGGACTCCAACCGATTCCTTACTGTGGGACGTGATTCAACCCTAACGCGGCCGCTCCCTCCCCCGTCTTCGCGCAGATGCTGCGTCGCGAGTTGCATCGTGAACATCCAGTGCCTCGTGTGTCGCCCCGGAGTGATTCTCTGTCCCGGAGGACTTTGGCTGTGGCCTGTGGATCATCATCCCTGTCACTCTGCTGCCATGTTTATCTTCTGGCTTGTCTGTCCTGTCACTGGCTCCTCGTCTTCTTGAGGACAGGGACCAAGACCAGCTTTGTGGCCTCTCCCTGGGCCCTTCGAAAGTGTTCACGGGGTCACCAAGTGGACGGGTCATCCATGCAGCGTTGTGGCCTCCAGTGTAGGCATAAATTGACTCAACGAACCTATTCGTGAGAATAGCTAATCGTGTAATTGCAAAGAGTAGACGTTTAAAAAAATTTTTAAATTTAGATTAGTTAAAACTCTATAATGAAGGCATAGGTTACATCAAGTCTTTTTTCTTGGTATAAAAGATGAAAATTAAGATTTCTCCTGGTGAAACGATCACTACAATAAGTCAACTTAACATCCGTCACCATACCTAGTCACAGAAATTTTTTTCTTGTGATGACAGCTTTTAGTCTTTACTCTCTCAGTAACTTTCAAATATACAAGACAGTGTCATTAACTATAGTTACATTGCTGTATGTTATGTCCCTGTGGCTTATATATTTTGTGACTTCAAGTTCATACCTTTTGGCAACCTTCACCCGTTTCTCCCCACCCCGCTTCCCCCTGCCTCTTGTAACCACCGATCTCTTCTCTTTTTCTATGAGCTGGTTTTTTAATTTTCAGAGTCCACGTATAAGTTAGATTATGCAGTGTTTGTCTTTCTCTGTCTGACTTATTTCATTTAGTGTAATGTACTCAAGGTCCATTCCTGTTGTAAGTGGTAAGTTTTCATTCTTTTTTATGGCTGAATAATATTTCAGTGTGTGTGTGTGTGTGCGTGTGCGTGAATGTCACGTTTTCTGTACCCATGTATCTGCTGATGGACACTTAGGTTGTGTCCAAGTCTTGGCTACTATAAATAATGCTGCAGTGAACGTGGAGTACATGTATCTTCTCAAGATGTTGATTTTGTTTTCTTCAGATAGACACCCAGCAGTGGACCTGCTGGCTCGTGTGGCAGTTCTGGTTTTGGTGTTTTGAGCTCTTCCATGCTGTTGTCCGTAGCGGCTGTACCAGTTTCCGTCCCACTGACAGTGTATGAGGTCCCCTTTTCTCCACGTCCTCGCCAGCACTTGTTATTTCTTGTCTTTCTGACAGGTGTGAGGTGATGTCTCATTGTGGTCTCAATTTGCATTTCCCTGATGATTAGTGATGCTGAGCGCCTTTTCATGTACCTGCTGGCCATTTGTCTGTCTCCTTTGGGAAAATGTCTATTCAGATCCTCTGCCTGCATTTTAAATTAGATTTTTTTTTTTTTTGCCATTGAGCCGTATAAGTTCTTTATGTGCATTATATATTTTAGATGGTAACCCCTTTATCAGATATATGATTTCCAAATATTTTCTTCTATTCAGCAGGCTGCCTTTTCGTGTGATCATTTCCTTTGCTGTGCAGAAGCGTTTTAGTTCGTGTCATCCCATTTGTTATTTTTGCTTTTGTTGCCCTCACATTTGGTGCATAAATAGTGTGAAGGAGAGAGCATAACTAGAGAGCAGGGCCCATCAGTGTCCTCTCTCATTCTTTCTCTTTCTTTTCTCGGTGGTCACCACCCCCCAGCCTTTCCTCTGCTCCGTCTCTCTGGTTAGCCCGGTGTGGCTTCTACTTTCCAGTATAAAACTCCTGACCTCAAAGGAAGAAATGCTGGTTTAACACGTGGTGTGTAAATTGGCCTGCTCTGACAACTTTATGCTAATATTTTTATTATTTTGATATTTGAGAGAGAACTTAAGATGTGGGGGAAAAGGGATAATATAATATTGAGATTCATATGGCAGCCACAGTTTAATTTTATGGCAAAATCAATGACTTTAGAAATGGTGACATATTTATAGGACTGAAATCTTTGTGTTGGCAATTTCTTTCTAAGAAAGCGATGCTTATTCTATCGTAGACATGCACACCACTCTCATGCTGTTAAGGACGGTTTTTTTTTTTCCCTGAGTGTAGAGACTGGGTGGGAATATCAGGCCTAGGGTTTTTTGGTACTTGCTTCTACAGTTTTATTTCTAAGTGAATTGAGACCATATGGTCACATAATCCCAAAGCTCGGTGGTTCAGAGATTTAATTGTGTAGCCTTGAAATATTTCTAGTTTTGCCTATAATCAGTGGGAAATAATGTGTTCGTAGAACAATTTATAAGTCACACAGAGCCATCGGCCAGAAAGCCCACTGCAGGTACTGTCATGTGTCCAAGAGAGGCGGCAGCTCACCCCAGAGATGGTTAATCAGTCGAGACTCGGCCCTTTCCCTTCGTCCTATGACAACATTTATTTGGCGTGACACTTACTTCACAGTGTCAATTTCCCCTGCCAATACGCCCCGGCCTTAATCCCGATTTTACATGCGTCAGTGTTCACCCCCTCACTGATGAAGCTTGGCTTCAGGCTAACGATTTTAAGTGACGGAGCTGGGGTTTGTTTGATGCAAGTAGCTGCTGCTTATACGCTGTTACAAATAGGAAGATCTTCCGAGTATTTCCTGGAGGGAATGGTTCTGCCCGCAGTCTTGAGACAGCCCCATGTGTCAATACATGTAAAATATACTTCTTAATAGTATGTGTTGATGATAATCAGATAAATGGAGCGTTGACTGGTAAATTGAGCAATTGGATTGGCTAATGCGCAGGATGTTTATTCTTTATTAACACTCTGGACATACCAAGGCATCTGCTTCATCTATTGAAAAAAAATTCCTGAGTTCTGTTCTTCAGCCTTCATTTTCATTTATGAAAGCAGCGAGGGCTTCTGGGACTGACTAGGCGTGTTTCCTGAGAGTTGAGGCTGGTTGAAAGGCCTCTGGCTGTACCAGAGGCTACGGGCTTCACCTGTGCCAGGTGCCTCCATCGGCATAGCTTAATAACAGCATTTGCATCTTGAGCTGTTGACTGTGGGTTTTTTTCTGAGACTCTGAGAGCTCAGCGTGATTTGCTTTTCAGTTTCTGACCCAGCAAGTGAATAGTTTCCTCAGATAATTGTTAAACAAGAGGAAATCGTGCTTGTGTTTTTTGCGTGGGGAAAAATTAGTCTTCAGGACTTAAAACAGTGCTGTCCAATAGGACATCCTGCAGTAGTGGAAATGCTTGCTTGTGCTGTCCGATACGGCAGCTTCTTGTCATGTGTAGCTGGTGCAGCCGAGGAACTGAATTTTGAATTTAATTTAATTTAAATTTAAATGTAGCTAGCAACATGTGGCTGGCAGCTACCAAACTGGACATTATGATATAGATTTAGAATTTTTTTTTAAAGACTGAAAACAGTTCTACCAGATGGTTCAGAACAAATTTGATGTTCTACTCTAGAATAAAATTTTATTTTTCGGTGCTAAGGTGCGTTGAAAAGAGGCTATGTTTTTGAAGTAATCCAAACTTTATGTTTATGCCACGGCATCTTGTCAAGTACTGATTCATGATTTAATTGACTCTTAAAAGAAAATGCATGCTGCTTATATGTGAAAAGGAGTGAGTTGGTGGGCTCCCGCTTTATTCATGAGCTCGAGAGGACAAATGTCATACCTGTACCAAGCACTATGCTTTCTCAGCCGATGCTGATTATCTCTAGTTACCCATGGAACATTATCACAGTATTTTTAAAGGATATTTTTTAAATGCTGCTGCCGTCCACATGGGTATTGTTAGGGAGGAAAATTTTCTACCCCACCCTTCTAGGTTCTTATGTTAATAATCAAATTAGCATAATGACACAGATTAACAGGAGAAGAAAACAAATTTAATTACTTATGTACAGGGGCTCCATAAGAATATGAGGGCCCAAGGGCAGTCAGGCAGTTGAGGGCTTATATGCTGTCTTGAGCTAAGAAGGAACGGGGCAGGGGTCTGGGATTTCAAAGGCGAGGAAGACAAGGCACAGGGAGCTGAGAAGAGAGAACGTTTGGTAAACGAAAGTTTGTCACGCCAAGCAAAGACAAAGAGACAGAGCAGACTTTGATCCCTAGACCTCCCTGAGCTCGCCCGCCGTACCGACCCCATGTTCTTTGTTGTGTTCTCTTGGTGATAAGGATGTCTCATTACCTTCCGGTGCCGGGCGGGTACCGCTCACAGGGGAGATTTATCTCCTGTGTTCGAGGAGACGAAGGAGGGTCAGAGTGTCCTTTACTGAAGTGACTTTAATTCGGCATAATCGATATGCAGATGCGGCATATTTGGGGGTTGCATGTTTTGCTTCCTGTTAGTGTCAAAGCTCCACTTCTTTCGGCTTTACATATTATTCACAACTCATCAGATTTCTGCCCTAAAACTCCCGCCCTTCAACTCATCTGTCTGTTACCTGATTTGCTGCTGTGGGCCACGAGCAAGATCTTGGCAGCAGAGCGGCTCATCGGGTAGGATGGAGGTAGATGAAAGATGGAAGCCTGAGCTGCTGCCTGGGGCGGCCCGGTGGGCGGTTTCTTTAACTTCACAGAGATGCAGAGGGAGAGCAGGAATCTGAGTCTTTGCGATGAGAAGCCTTATTAATTTCCCAACTCAACTGTGAAGCTGCTCTAATCCAAGGTGGGGCTCTCTCACCCCTCCAAGGTTTCCATCACTCCCCCACTGGGGAGGCTCTGAAAGTCGCTCTCGGAGCCACAGGACTTGGCTGCTGGTGGCTGGGTTCTGCTCTTACGCCTGAGCGATAAACTGTGATGCAACCTTTTAAGTCAAAGCACCGAGTCGTGGGAGTATGTCGAGTATCTACAAATGCTTGACTGGAGAAAAAATATACCAGAGAGGGTGCCCGAAAGATCACCTCCTTGTCTTTCTAGAAATCTCATCTGTGGGCATCAAACTTAATTTCTTACTAAGCCCTCTCAATAACAGCAATACAATAATAATGACGACAATAATCAAGACGACGTAGTGGCCACTCTACGTCGTTCTGAGGGAAGGTTCAGATCAATTGAATGTAATATAACAACAACTAAATCTAATATGGTATAATCTAATATAATCTAAATCTAATATAATCAAGATCATAGCAAAATAAAGAGTACCTTGCAAGTATTTTTTTGTTGATGATGGAAAAACCACCCAAGTATTAAAAGCAGTAGGGGAAAAAATGAACTTTAATGCTGCACCTAAAAATCTGCCACAAACTTCGCCGGAAAATGTAAGAATTTAAAGTAGATTAACTCAGTCAAGCCTGACACAGACACGAGCTGTCTCTCCTCCTACTTACGGTTGTTTTAGGAGACAGCATCTCGGAATGAGTTGTCAGAAACGTCATCAGCTTTTCTCGGGGGACTGTCACTGCAGTTGGGAGCTGTGCTCCTGATGGAGTAGGCATCAGATAAATTGGACCCATGAATATTAATAATTTCTTAAAAGTAAGCGCATAGTGACTCCAAATCACCAGCCCTTCGAAATGGCGACTCTACGTGAAAATTGCAGTAAGGGCTGTTACGGCGTGGCGCTCGCCGGTCCCGCAAAGCCATCATCCAGAAGTAAAGTTCTAACACGTCGTAAACTCGGCCTAAAACTAAGCTATTCAAACATTCAAAACTGAACGAACAATTGTTTGTCTTAGGGCTCTTAAATTATGACTGAAATGACCTCGAAAGACTCTCGTGAGAAATTTCCCTTTAAATCCTCCCAGACCGCAGTGACATCGAAAATAAGTCCGTGCGTCTTGGTTCACATCTGCTATGGCCTCATGCGATGACTGTTATTTGTTTTTTTCTTTCGGTGGAAAACATTTGAAAGAAGACCTGCACCAAGTGTTTCTTCCAGTTCCCTCCTGCGACGGTATGGAGGTTGATTTTCGGTTGGAATCTTCTCTCCTTCGGCCTCCCAGAGGGAGGAAGGGCTCCGAAGACGAGCCTCCTCGCCACTCACTGTTGTGGTCGGTGGTTGGTTTGGAAGCCGTAATAAGAATGGCCAGGTCGTCAGCAAGCACTTTTTTTTTTTCAGTTGGAATCTTCTCTCCTTCCGCCTCCCAGGGGGAGAAAGGGCTCCAAGGACGAGCATCCTCGCCACTCACTGTTGTGGTCGGCGGTGGGTTTGGAAGCCGTAATAAGAACGGCCAGGTCGTCAGCAAGCACTTTATTTTTTTTTTTAGAGAAGCCGCACAATATCTCCTGAAATTGCTCTGAGGAATGTTCCTTCTCATTTAAAAAAGTATAGGGGCAAAACCAGGGAAAAAATGAATCCGCATTCATCTGTGTGCTATCTCCGTGTCACTGGCATGTGTCAACTCATACTCTGTCCAGATAGAACGCTGTGGACACAAATGGGAATGTGGGACAGGGACACGCTGAAATCGGGGGTGGTTAAGCCTGACAGTGCACGGAAGAGAAGACACGTGGGAAGCCATCTCTGAAAGGCAGTTGCTGCAGTTTGGGGAAGACTCTGCTAAATCTTTATACTGCGGGCTGTGAATAGATTTTCCACGTGAAAGGGCGATGTGGCCGAGAGAGTTTCAAGGGGGCCACATCCCACATCTCCCTTTCGGAGAGTCTCAAATCACATGACCAGGGTAAAGTCTCAGAGACGTCCCCACGCCAAGAAACCCACTCACGTCGGTGTAATCCAGAGTGTTCCTAAACGTGGTTGAGCGTGGACTCGTAACATGGAGGGGATGACTGCTGATCCGTGGTTCAGGGAACGCTGTCTGTGGGAGGAGAAAGAGGCGCCGGAAAGCTCGGCCCAGGCCAGGTTGCGGGAAGCCTTTTCGGCCATGCTCTGATTTTGAAGTTTTCCTCTGTGTACAGATTTTAGTGTCTTAACATACCTGAAACAGAATTGCTGTCATTGCACTGAGGCTCCCTGCTTTGGAGAGGGATAAAAGGAAGTGGCTGGCCTCTGATCCTCCAGGGACTCACAGCTTAGTGGGGGAGGGGGACAGAAACACAAACTATCCCGATAGTAAGATAATAGTTTTACGTAGAGCTTTTGCAGAGTGCTTTAAACGGGGATCGCTCCCTAACGTTCTGTGGGGATTCGGTGACACTTGACATCCAGATTTGCATGTGTGGAGGGTGCACGAGGAAGACCGGGTGAGGGCAGGGGACACGGTGGTGTCAGGATCGCGGCGTGTTGGAGGTCTAGGGCTAAAACCTTGGGGACTGTCAGGAAAGATGTAGAAGGTGGAACTCACAGGATGCGGGGAATGCATTTGGAGGCTAGGGAAGGAGTATCCTAGAATTCTGGAAGCTTCGTCTTGAGCAAGTTAATGCTCTCCCTGAGGGTCTGGCTTTTACTGAAATGTAAACTCTCTGTGGTATTTCCACCTGGACCCTTGCTGGTGCAGAGACAGACGTCGAGAAATGAGTCGACTGACTGAATTCTATTTTATAACGTGCATTCCTCATGCTACGTGCTATTAATGTCAACTCTAAGTCCGCACGAATGATGGATGCTAGTGCTTCAGGACACATGTGCGAACGTCACACGAGTCTCACGGCGAGTCCTGTTCTCCGTACCACCTGATCGCAGCCGAGGTCTGTAAATTCTTACTTCTAGGTGTTGGGTGCATATCTCGAATGCACCCAACGGTCTTAGTTTTCCAGAAGATGCCGTTACCTTTTAAATACATATAATAGACCCAACATAGATACGACACGCTGTGAGGCATAAATAGCCACGAACCCCACACCTGCTGTGGGGGCTCCTCCTGAATCCACCTACGGTGCAGACACCCCCTACCCTGTTCTCCTTCTCCCCTCACCCCCACCCATCCCGCACTTCATGTTTGTTATTTCCTGGTTTAAAAAAACAAAAAACAAAAAACAGCTTTTCCCACATACCGATGTCTTCCTAATGCATATGTTTCAGTTTTGCGTGTTTCTGAGCTACAAAAAATAAGTCGTATGGGATCTTCTGGGTTTTGCTCATTTCCCCTCAACGTCGTGCTGAAAAATGTGTCCACGTTTTAATGCAGGTGCGGTTCCCGGCTGTGCAGTGTGACGTCGTGGAATGATGTGTCATCCTCTCTCCGGTGATAGATATTTGGCTGCTTTCAGTTTTCGTTGCCAGGAACAGTGTTTTCCTGATCAGCCTTGTGTGTGGCCCCTGCTGTTTAAAGGTTTCTCTAAGGCCTGTACCTGGGCCTGGAATTGCTGGGTCTCCCTGTTTGCCAACTGCTTTTCAGGGCGATTGTGGCAATTTAGATATTTTTAGGCAGCATAAGAGTTTCTGTTGCTCCATCCTCTCTCCAGCCCTTAATATTGTAAGACTTCCTAATTTTTATCTATCTGCATTTGAATATCTCCTTTCTAAAGCTCTTTTTAATGTCCTTTGCTGTTTATTCTATTAGATTGTTTGTAATTTTCTTCCTGATATATAAAAGTTCTTTTGTCAACTCTGAATATTAAAATTTTTCTTAATTTGTATGTATGGCAGATGTCTTCTCCCAGTTTGTGGCTTGTTTGTTCGGTCTCTCCGTGGTTTCTTTTGATGAAGGAGAGTTTGATAATTATAACACAGATTAATCAGTTGTTTTTCTTTTTATGGCTTGGGCTTTCTGGGTCTTCAGAAACCCTTTCCTTGCGATCCTAAAGGTAATTTTTCATACCGTTGTATAAATTATTCTTGTCATATCGAAATGATTTTTTTGTTGTTTGCACAGGCTGTGAAGTTCCAGTCTGTTTTTGTATTTCGTTTTATGGGCATAAGCAATCGTACCAGTGCCATTAATTGAATGGTTATCTATCTTTCCCCTGATTATCGTCAGTGCCCGTATGTGTGGGTCTGATCTCGACGTTCCTGTCTTTTTCATTTGTCAGTTTGTTTCTCTCTACCAGTTGCACGTGATCCCTATTGTCACAGCTTCGCAGCAGGTCTTGAGGTCCTCTGTGGCACGCCCCCCTTACCTCTGCTTCAGGAAAGACTTGTGTCTTCTTTTCTAGAAATACTCTCTTGAGATTTTGTGTATAATTGCATTTAATCTATAGTTCATTTTCTGAAGAAATGATAGCTTTATGACATTAAGTCAAATAATCAATGACATGGTCTCTCTAGTAATTCCTTAATTGTCTTTCCAGTAAAAAATGATAATTTCTTCTTAAAGGTCTCCCATGTATTTTAGATTTATTTCTGGATACTTTATGTTTTTTCTATGCAGTGATACATAATAACTTTTTTAAAAAAATTTTATTTTCTATCTATACATTGCTAACATTTCTAAATAAAATCTATTTTAGTGCATTATTTTGTAATCTAAGAACCTTGCTAAACTCTGTTAATTCTTATATATAGGTTCTTTTGGAATTTTAATATAAATAATGATACAAACTTTGAATGACAGTTTTGACACTTTTTTCCAGCCCAAATGGTTAATTTCCCTTTCTTGACTTAACCTTGCTGATGAGGCCCTCAGCACACAAAAGTATCATGGAGCTACTTTTGCTTTTTTCTGATCTGAATTCCCCTTCTCATGATTTACTTTTAACAGTGCTGCTTACTGCAGACTTTCTGTAGACACCGTTTATCATGTAAACATGAATGGATGCTGAATTGTATCAAATACTTTTTTCTGTATCCATTGAGAAGATATTATGATATTTTTTAATTAAAAAAAAATTTCGAACTACATTTACAAATTTTCCAACATTAAAACAATCTGGCCTTTTTGGAGATATCCAGCTTGGTCATGGTGATTCCTTTTATTTCTTCGTTGTTGACTTCTCTTTGTAAATATTTATTTCAAATTTTACATCTATATCTGAGAGTAATTTGTCTGTAATTTTTGTTTTCCTGCATTGTCCTTATTGGGTTATGATCTCAGTGATGGAACTCACAATAAGGAGTGAGGGACGTGTTCCCTGATTCTCTCTTCTCTGACTTCGTATAGAGCTGGAACTATTTCTTCCTTAAATGTTTGGTAGAATTCACCTGGAATTTTCTTTGTGGATAGATTTCAAGTACTGAGCCAACTTGCTAAGTCATGAGATTACTGAGGTTTCTCTTCCTTTGGAAGTTAGGTTATTAAGCTGTGACCTTTTTTCCTAGGGATTCCTTCATGTCATTTGATTTTCAAATGTATTGGCTTAATGTTGTCATAGCTATGATCTTCTTAACTTTACAACTGTAGCATCTCATTTTCATTCAATTTATTGTTGATTTATTTCAAATCTTGTTCATTAGAGCAATACTGCTAGAAGAGTTTGTTAGACCTTTCAGAGAACAAACATTTGACTTTATTTATTGGCCATTTGGGGACGGTTTAATT
>NW_006438867.1:7356378-7369994 GCF_000325575.1 Pteropus alecto
ATTAAGTATGTATCACACCTTATAAGTTGTGTCTTTATACATGGAAGATATTCATCATCCAGCTGACATCTTGGTTATAAATGATTTTCTCTAATTTTTATTTTAGTTATTTTTTTATAATTTATTTCATTATTTTTAAACTTTTCCATCTTCTATTTAGAAATTAAAGGTTTAAAAATTTCTAACTTAATTTTATTTGTATTTCTAATCTATAATTTTATTCTGACCTGTGATATGAAATAAGTAAGACTGTAAACGATGATTCAGAATTCCAGCTGCATGATCAGATCACCTGAAGCTCTTTTTAGAAAGACCTCTACCCAATTTTCTTCCAGATTTATTGATCCTAAATTTGGAGACAGGGTGGGTGGTGAGATGTTTGTTTCTTAAAAATACCACAGTTCTACCACAACCAGGGTCGAGAATCACTAATTTAAATGTATTTTGCAACTAGCTACCTGATTGTTCCAGTGACATTTATGGAGCAATCTTTTCCTTCATTGCTGATGCGCGATTCCTGTCTTGCTTGTAAACTCCAGGGTGTGCTAGAGACTGTCACGGGGCTCGCTGGTTCCGTTGGCAGCCTGTTCTAATACCAGCATCTCAGTCTTAATGATGACAGCTTTATTTAGCTCAGACTTAATGTCTGACTGTCAATTAAGACTGATCATCCATCCTCCTTACTCTTATTTTTAAAAACATATCTCATCTTTCTACTCAAAATAGATATGGTATGTTTTTTGCCATTTAAACATGTCATTCAAAACAAGGTCTGTTATACATTCTCACCTTTTCATGTAATATTCTTGTTAAAATTACTTCTCTGTGTGTATTTTCACTGTTATGTAATTTTCTTTTTTTTCTTTGAGTGTATGGGGGGTGGGGAATGGCATTTCCTTGCTTTTCCAATGAGCTGCTATTGGTGCGTGGGAAAGTCATCGATTCTCCTTCAGTAGAGTTTTTAAAGCACACACTACGTTTGGGCTCTGTCGAAGCTCCTTCGCTTCCCGGACCGTGTCGCTTTTCCTTTTTAATTGTGCCTCTGTTCCTTTCACGTGGAATGCTCCCATCGCTTCCTCCACTCTCCTTCCTGATAATTCCCTAATCTTTAGATTTCAGCCGAGTCGTCACTTCCACTAAGATGTTTTCTTTGATCCTTTCACTAGGTTATGTCTTTTCTACTGTATATGGCATAACAACCCATCTTCTATTCTAATGTTTTCTTTCTGTGTAATCACTCATCTGATATTATTCTTCCCTGCTAGATTATCAGCTTCTTGAGGACCAGGAAGATTTGGTCTTTTTTTGCTGCCATCTCCCCAATACGTAGTGCAGGGCACACAGTGGACATTCAGTAAATTGGTTAAATTAACACGTGGATGTGTGTTTTAGCAGCATTACCTTGGCAATGTGGAGAGTGTGGTGGGATAGGAACGAGAAGGCAGAGAAGCAGTGTTCCAGGCAGGAGAGGAGGTAAGGCCGCCTTACTCGGAAGAGAGAATAAGGATTAGACTTAGAGCGAAGAGGTGCACTTCATGGGACTCAGGTACTGACCAGATGCTGATGAAAGAGAGAGGACAGAGTGAATGGGAGAAAGGTGAGGGACAAGGTGGTGACCTTTGCTTTCTGCCCCGAATGCCCGTGAAGGCGAGGCGTGAAGGAACGCACTTTAGGAAGCGTTGTTCACCTCGAAATCCAACAGGCTTTTCAGGTGTAGATGGAGAGCAGGTCCATTCGGCTCGTTCACACTCTCCAGTGGATTACTTCGAAGGATGCTGGCAGAGAACTGAAGATAGTTGCTGTGATGTTAACTGAGCCACCGCAGCGAGTCCCTAGGCCATCCTTTGGCCTTACAAGATCAAATATTCCATCTAATGTGTGGTTTCCTCTTGGGCGGGCAGAGGAAACTTCTAATGGGCAAAACTCTTTTCTGTCCTTAGTCGGCGCCCTTGGACTGTAGACATAAAAGGTCATCTCCCTCTAGCTTGCCTTTTTTGTAGTCTTTGTCACTGTGACCCCTTTTTAAATCTTTCTGCAAGTGGCGTTGTGCAGGTGGTTTATGAAATACTCATCAGTGATGTATGTTTTGATGATGCTGTGATCCTGAGAAGTTTTCCGCAGATGTAGGCTCTGTTTGGGGTACCTTTTGGGGCACCCCACTGTGTTCAGGAGAAGCCTCCAAAATTGGCACCAGTTCGGGGCTACGTTAATTAAAGGATGCCGATGGGTAGAAGAAGGCCGAGATGAACTTCTCAGCAAACCTAGGTGTTTCACAGGTGGCGTCTGAGGGATGGAAGAATAGGCCGACTTGTACATCCTACATTGATGAAATGGGCGTTGTCCTTGATGGATGGTCTTAATTTTCTTGCTTCCACGGTAAAGTTTCTAACATCATTCAGAATATTATTATAGTTGCAGTCGAACACCATCAGGGCGGTGACCTGGAGATGGTGGGACACAGTGATATTCTGCAGTTGTTAAGTGAAATGCTCCCCCAGCTGCGAGTACCCCTCATGGAGAGGCAGGACAACGTGGGAGGAGGGGAAGCTGTTACATTCTTCTAACTGGGAACAAACAGATCCCTTAGATTTCTTAGAGTTGACACTAAGCATGAGCAGG
Source organism: Pteropus alecto (assembly GCF_000325575.1). Taxonomy (NCBI): domain Eukaryota; kingdom Metazoa; phylum Chordata; class Mammalia; order Chiroptera; family Pteropodidae; genus Pteropus; species Pteropus alecto. Next base: position 7,358,998 of record NW_006438867.1, read on the forward strand.
CTGCTTCTCAAGTTCATAGCCCCCCAAAAATCATTAAAGGAAATAATATACTCCCAGATCTTGCAACATAATTATTTGACTATCCATTATCTGTAGTTTGAATGCATCATAGCTAAACTTTATCATAGTGAATGTGGTATGTCCCCTGCGTAATTTATATTTTTTTTCAGAATTATTTGTGTACAAATGAGCAGAGTGAATTGGGAGTGCCAGCCGTTTTGCCAGCTAGTCAGATGTCAGTGTTTTGGTCACTTGATTTCAACATGTGATGACAAACAGGGTCTCTTCCCAAAAATACAGCAACACTTGTTATTTCTAAGAGTCTTTCAACAGATGGGATAGAAAATAGAAGGCAGAAGACCACAGATGGAGGTCAAATCCTGACTCCATCCTGTGTAACCTGAGGCCCAATTACTTAAACGCTCTGTGCCTCAGTTTCCTTATTCGTAAGATGGGGGTGACAGTGGTAGTCTAAGAGAGTTGCGAGGACTAAATAGGTTCATGCATGGAGGAGCAAGGAGAGTAGTATCTGACAAAGCATAAACACGCACGTGTTTGCTTACCTCATGATGAAGTCATTCCTACAATGTCGCTTTCACTTATGACCAGAATGCTAACTTAAATTAAGTGATTCTTAGTGAATCGTACTAGTACGTACATTTGGATTGCTTTTTGATTAAAAGTCCCACTGGATTCAGATCACTGAAATTCAGAATCTGTTATTAAAGTATGTTTTATTCATTTCTTCAGGATATAAAATGTCCGAGGAAGTTGATAGACAGCTTAGTTAGAGGAGCTGCTCTTGATTTTTAATCCCAGAAAGCCACATAAGATTAGTTGATGGTCAGGAAACTCAAATGTGAACACGATAAGAGAAAATGTTTATTTCACTCATATGAGGGATATAAAACAAAAAGCAGCAGACAAACTAACAAAACAAAAAGCACACTCATAGGTATAGACAGCAGAGCTGTGGCTTCTCGGAGGAAGGGGGTGGGGGGAGGGGGAAGTGGGTAAAAGGAGTCAAAACACATGATCCCAGGGGAAACCAGACTTTGGGTGGTGAGCACACAATAGAGTACACAGATGTCAAATTATAATCCTGTACCCCTGAAATTATATAATGTCATTAACCAGTGTTACCCCAATATGTTTGTTTGTTTTCCTTTTTTAATTTAGGTATAGTTGGTATACAATATTATATTAGTTTCAGGTGTATGATACAATGACTCAACATTTACATGCCTTACAATGTGATCACCTCACCAAGTCTACTAACCGTTTGTTGCCATACACACTGATCACCATATTATTGTCCTATAAATTTAATTTTTTTAAAAAGGGGCTCAAACGTTCGTGTCTTCCACCTGCCTCGTCCGGGGGCGTGTGGGGTATGAGCACGACTCAGCCCTGGCTGCGGTCATGTTTAACGGACAGTCTCTGTCCTCCCCTCCTGGAAGCAGACTTTGTGCCTCAGTGTCCCCCCCGTGTAAAGTGGGAGTCGCCATGTAAAGTGCCGGCAGGGTGAGGCGGGTAACATACATGACTGGAGCAGGCCGGGTGGGGACTGTCACCGACGGCACGGCATCTTCTTCTTCTCCAGGGGCAGTCACTTTGGGTTCTTTTGTTCTTTCGCATTCAATCGATAGTGTCGTCTTCGAAGGAATTTCAGTTTCGTCTCGAATTCAAGGAAGCCGTAGGGCGGGGCGGCTAACAGAAGCATCTGTGTGTGTGGGACCACTTGGCAGCCAGCCCGCTGGTGTGGCCGTGCAGATTGTCTTCTTAGTGAGACTTGGTGGAACTACAGAACGACCACTTGAACAGACAGTTAAGATTTTCTAAATCTTTGAAAAAATATAAGAATTTGTGAGTTTACCATCGAGGCAGATGGACATCTAGAAAAACCTGCGTCTAAACCACAAAAACGACTAGATGTCCTTCTTTCCTGGCTAAGACGAGTGACTGCTGCCTCTTTACTCACTAAAGATTTAGTTCTACTTTGCTCTTCCTGTCTGCTAGAAAAAATTACAAGATGCCCAATCCCTGAGCTGCCCGCTTTCTGACAGCTCCCAAGCCAGAGCAAAACCATGCTTCTGTGAACCTTTTTCAAAATCACCTCGTGGAACCCGAGTCGATAACAAGCCCCTCTGATAGCTCTCAGAGCCACCCCCAGGGTCCCCGCAGCCTGTCGGTCCATGATTGCAAGGAGCCAGGAAACCCAACATGGCCCTGCTGCAGTTTGTCCTGGTCACCTGCAGATGAAGGCTATTGATACATATGTAAGAGTTTAAGATATTATTATGTAGTTATATACTTTTGGTTCCTGTGCATTCAAGGCAGAAGGACATATAATAGGGGGAAAGTTTATGAAGGAAGGTTAAGGGTGAAAATGTACTGAGTGATTCATTTCAATAAAAGCCATTTCACAAATGGTCCCCCTCTCAGGGTTGTATAGGTGTGTCACGTCGGTGTCTGGGAAAGTGTGTCAGCCTCTCTGGCAGATTCGCAGACGTAGGGTGGTGACTCACGTTGCAGATAGGATTAGGTGACCCTTTGAAAGCTAGTTAGAAAAAGTTCTTTCCAAAAGCTATAGATTATGCTGATAGTGATCTTAGCAGGTTTCAGCCTGCTGTCCAGGTCTGGAATTTTAGACAAGTTAGCATCGACAAGCATTTTGCGGTCAAGTTTCATTTAATTAGCGTTTGCTGCCAAGTGATGGTTGGGAGGCCGACTTCCACGCCAGGCTGCCTACCTGAGCTGTGGGACCCGGCCAGGAGGCACGCCCCGGCTAAGACTGTCTCCACGCCACTGCACGTACCGTGCTTTGCTGCTCATGCATGAAGGCCAAGCATGCCAGGGGGAGAAGCCGGGAATCCAGTTTGGGAGGCTGGAGAAACGCATTTTTAGTCCTTTATCGGGACCGTTTAAAAAAATAAAAAAAAATGTAAGTCGATTTTGCTTTTTTCCAGGTCACTTTTCTAGGAAACATGCGAGGTCCTCCTCTCTCAGGCACCGTTGTCTTCCTTCGCGGGGCAAACATGAAGCTTTTCCTTGCCAGCTTTATTATGTCATTGAATTAATAATGTTGTAAAGAGTAAATCAGAAGTCAATTTGGCAGCTGTGCCTTTAGGGAAATTTTTTGGAAGAGTGACCTTCCATTTATAATAAGCATGTTATTACATTTAGAATTAAATTACTGCGAGCCAAGCTACCCTCTCGAATCTGCTATTGGCCATGTTTCTCCCTTTTATTTTTAATGAACTATAACTAGTCGGAGCCAGTTGTTTGCAACACTATGCAGTCAGAAAAGAACCCAAAATCTTTTACTGTCAGGTCCTTTATTTTAGCGGAGTTTAACTCTTCTAAATGTTTTTAAAGTTTTCTGCAAAGTATCCATTTCTTTTCTTACTTAAAGTGGACGCTTGGCCAGAAAGTGCAGTAGCATATTCTGTAACAACCGATCTCAGGGAGGGTTTAACTCATCAAATGTCAGAAAACAACCTAAAATGATGGACACCCAGAGGGCAGTTGAAAAATTACTAGTTAGCAAGTTGGATCTATTTAAATATCAAATATACTCCTAACTAAGACATAAGAACTTTTCGTGAATCATATTGGCGTAGAGAAATGGTGATTTGGAGCTCAAAATTTAGATCCCATACGATAAACCTAAAATAAACAAAGAAAAAAGGTGCTCCAGGATAACTAAAGATGACAAACTATCAAACTGTACAAAACGTAGTAGAAAATAAAAAGTTCCTATGTTCAGGTATGAAACAATAAACCAAGTCGCAAATCGAGAAATATTCCTTATTATAACGAGGCCTCCTTGAGAGCAGGACCTGTCAGGGAATCTTCTGATTCTGGCACTAACACACCTACCTAGTAAAAAAAGCCCACACACTTGCTAACGAAGGTTGATGGAGGCTGCGGGTGAAAATACCATTGTGTGTCCTGGCCTGTGTGGATGTGTGAGGGAACGTACAAAAACAATTTTTTGAAATGTGTTAGGGTGATTACATTGTGGATATTTTTTAAGAAAAATTCCGTTAGCATGTTTTTAGCAAATTTGGGGAAACTGTAAACTTAGACTACGTGATTATATGTTTTGTTTTGTTTTTTAGTTACATAAAGTCTTTGACCCAGCAGTAGATATATTACTTTGTTATGATGCTCTTATAACGAACGATAGATATGATTCGTTGAGTGCTTACCACATGCTGGGCGCTTTAAAAATAATTGTCATTTCCCCTAGCAATGGCATGAAATGTATTGCATTTTCGAATATATGTTAACAATACGTCTGTAATGGTAGCTAGTTTGTGTACGTGTGTACATACGAGTGTGAGAGAGATGGAGAGAGTTAACTTCATACATACGTATGGTATTTTGGTTCCTCCACTGAAATGTGAATTCCTTGAAGTTCAAGTATATTACGATACACAGGTTCTCTAACCTAGGAGCATAACCTGGCCCACCTGTCAGATACTATCGGTACCACCTGTTCTGCTCTTCCATTTCCGAAAAGAATCTGCTGCTACATAGGGCTACCCTGCTGCAGGTGTGTTTATGTATAAGCTGAAAAGCATATGTGGCGTTAAAGATCAAAATTGCTTTTCTACTTGGACCTTTATAGATTCAGATGATATTCGTTCATCCATATTGTTTATTGGCATCTTGACTGGTGACTATCGGTACCACCTGTTCTACTCTTCCATTTCCGAAAAGAATCTGCTGCTACTTAGGGCTACCCTGCTGCAGGTGTGTTTATGTATAAGCTGAAAAGCATATGTGGCGTTAAAGATCAAAATTGCTTTTCTACTTGGACCTTTATAGATTCAGATGATATTCGTTCATCCATATTGTTTATTGGCATCTTGACTGGTCTCTCGGCCCTGGTTAGGAAAGAAACACAATTTTTATCACCTATATTCTATACATATATGGATTATTGAGTGGAGCTTAAGATTCATCTTTTTTTCTCTCACTGGCTTGTGATATCTAATTCATATACTAAATAAAGTGAAAATTGCTTTAAGAAAAGAGCAGGAAAAGGGTTAGGAATTTATGCAGGATTAAGTCAATATTCACAGCTCTGGAGAGACCATCTTTCCTTCCATCCCTCGTGTAAAGCAAAATTTAAAAGATGCGAACTCTGATATTGGAATCACGAACTGCGGGGCCTGCCCACAGTGCCCATTACTGACATCCAGTGGGCATTAAAATTTCATTAAATTTCATTCTTTGGAAGTGATGGGTAAGTTTGTTGTTCGGATAAAGATATTTTAAGAAATAAGGCATCACATTTTCAAGGGAGAAGAAAGGAGCAGATGCTAATTGAAGCGGTCGTGCGAAGCTGTGGTTTACACATGTGAAATTCATGGGATGTGTGCTGACAAGCACTGAGAACAATGAGGACTGTGTACTTGGAGCATCTTTGTTTCCTGAGGCAGGACAGGGTAGTGATTCACAAGGATTCTGAGGTCAGACGTCTGAATTTGAATCCTGGTTCTTTAATTCACAGCCGTGACCTGGGGCAAATTGCTTAAACTCCCTTTGCCTAGCCTTTCCCAACAGTAAAATGGTGTTAATACTTACACCTACCTCATAAGATTATTGAGGGCTGAAGTGAGTTAAAATACGCACATTCCTTAAGAGAATGTACTGTATAGCAAATTGTAAGCATCGTGTATGCCGGCTATCGTTACCTGATGTGACTCACGGGCAGAGGTTCACTAGGACACAAAGGAAACTCACAGCTTCAGTGATGAAGTTATTTTGGAGGCTGCATCCTTGGCAAAGTTTGGTAGGTACCCAAGATGGTGCCCCATTTGTTTTAGAAGGAAAGAATTTGTAGGCTTAGCATGGGATTGATTTAATCCTAAATGCCGACGGCCTCTCTATGGGCTTCCGGTTCCCTGATTAACTTCCTTGTTTTCTAGTTTTACCAGTTAAATACCTTTTATTTTTTCTTAATTTTATTCAACCAGAGAGAGGTCCTGCTAATTTTTAGATTCTTTGGTATCAAAATAAGACTGTTCCTGAAATGTTCTACGTGACTGACAAAACCCCGGCTGGAAATTAACAGTGAGCCACTGTCATCTAAAACAGTTATTTTGAGAAGCATGCATTCACAATCACCAGCCTGCAGTGAATTAGCAATCAATCCCATTTGGGAAAATAAAAGAGCCCTCAGCAACAAATAAACCTTACACATCAGGGTACTTACATGCGATCCTCTCTAGGCTGTAAATGTCCCTTAAAATTTTGAGCAGGTGGACCTAAGACAGTGCACTTGAAAAGCTTAAGAGAACCTAAGTCTGTGCAGAAGGTATCTCCTGCTTACGGTAATATTTGCATGCAACATCCTTTTATAATTCACAAGAAAATCCTCATGTAAAGATATTAGCTCATTTCCAAGTACCCTGTCAGTGAACAGATGGCGACAGCCCAAGTGCAAAGGAAAAGGAATGATCCAGAACTTAAATAGCATGAAGGGAGCGAGGAGGTGGACATTTAACCACCCGGCCTGCGCTTTGTGCTGGGTGACATTAGGCGACCATCCCAGGGGACATACGCAGGTGTCCAGATAGGATGTGGTGGCTCCATTTGGCTGGTTGAGGAGGAAATCTGGGTTCCCAGGAGACAAGCGTCTTGGCCAAGTTCACACACAACAGTAAATGGCAGAGCCGAGATTCACATTTAATTCCAAAGCTGACGAAGCTCCTGCATGCAGAGGTTTAATGAAATTGAACTCATGCCTCTGAAAGTTAATTCACTGCAGCTATGACTTTTGCCTTGATAGTAACTCATTTTTTTTTTCTCATAAGTTAGTTCGGGTTCATCGTATCTGTAAAATGTGAATTGAACTTTTATCACTGAGCAACTCTCACTTAGGAGTTCATAGATGGTGGGAGAGGTATCCTTCGGGTCAGCTCTGCAGTTGAAATCGAGCAGGGAGTGTAGGGGTGTCTCCGTGTAACTTCATTACCAGCTGTAACACTCAAATGGCCTCGTAACCCGCCTTCTTTTCTCCTTCACTGGAGACGAATCGGGCTCCTGACTTTTATCTCTTGGTCACCAGAGTTACATCTGACATTCTCTATTTCTAAGGTCCCAAATCAGATTCCTTTCCAAAAAGGACTAGAATCCTTTTGGTCTAGACCTGTTATTTGGTGATAAAAAGAGATAGGCAATAGGACCATCTTACCCCCTGTTACGTACAGAACTAATACTAATTTCGCCTCTATTGTTGCCATTTGCTGAACCAAAGACATTTTTGGGGGTCTCCTTAGTAGGAATCTTCATTAACCGTCGATGGCCTAAAACTATTGTCAAGCCTGTAACTTTGAGGAGTTAATGTAGCGAAATGAGGGGCCAGAATTCTGAAGTTTAATTAGAAACCATAGAATTTAGAAGATGAGTGATTAAAATAGCAATTTATTTTCTTGCATGCTGAATGAAATGCCTTAAATATTGATTAGGTCTTAGGAGAGAATATGAAATTAGATAGAATGGTAGCGATATTGGAGATTTTTATTCTTGCCTTTCCCACTCACACCTCTGCTGGTGTGGACAGTGGGTCACGTGACCCTGCCCTCTCCTTTCAGCCAGTCGGCCTGGCCCGTGCACGCCACCGTCAGGAGGTGTCCATCTCGGGGCCTGTCGATGTACTGCTTTAGCCTGACTCCAAGATGAGCTCTCCCAGCAAGGGTGCCCTGAGATGCAGACTTTCAGTCAAAAGAAGAGTTAGTTCTGAGGCTCTAATTGATAGCACGGTGACTATAGTTCATCATATGATATCGTATACTTGAAAGTTGCTTAAGCATTCTCACCACACACACACGCGCACACACACACGCACGCGCGCACACACACACACACACACATGCAGTTAACTGTGTGAGGTGATGGCCGTGTCAACTATTTTGATCTTGGCGATCATTCCACAGTGTATATGTATATCAACTTACCGTATCGCATACTTTAAATGCGCACAATTATATTTGTCCATTATTCCTCAGTAAAGTTGGGGGGATGGGGAGAATGCCCCAGAAACTGTTCAAGGCAGAGTGAGCAGCTGCCAGGGGCATTGACTGCTGGAGCTGGAAGAGCAAATGAAGTTTGGATCGGTTTGGCCGTCACCAGTTTCTGGCTTCCCGAGGCTTGGCTTTCATTTTCTCCTGCCTAGAAGTCATGACAGATCATTCAACGTTTTTGAGTATTTAGAACACATCAGTCAGAATGAGGATGTTGTATGATTTTTGTCAGCTGCAGAGATGCTTTTGCACACTTTCATTCCCTAGTGTGTGACTTCCGTTCTGGTCTTAGTGACATGTGTGACATGTGGACAAGGCTGTGGGGCTCCAGGGGACCAACACTAACATGTGTTTGCACGGTGTGTGTCTGTGCCAGGTAAGGGCTTAATCGGAACCAGCCCAGACCTCCTGTCATCCAGTCTTGAATTCCGGAAATCATGGATTTTAAAGCTGCATACGATTACCATGTTGGCTAGGATCTTTAATCCAGAGCTAGTTTGTTTAAGCCTTATATATTCATAAAATGTATGGTGGAAATTTTAATATTATGACTGGTGTTTCTCTCCTTTGCTTTTCATTGGCCAGTGGGAAGGACATCAAGGGATCTCAAATCAAACATAAAATGTTTCCCCTGGCCCAGGCTGGTTTGCGTTCATGTTTTCATGTGTGGACATCGTGTGATCTAGGTTTTAAAGTTCATGGGAAGCTCTTCCTTGGAACATCGCAATTGTTGAAACTTCAAAAGAGTATCTAAAATATTGGGGTTTATTACAATAATTATTTGAATTTTGGGCAGAAAAGTGGGTATTTTTGATATTTTCCTTGCTTTATTGTTGTATATGGTAAACTCAGAAGCTTTCGATGACACCGGCTTACAATGTGACTGATGCACATGCGTTTTAACTTTGCTTTCAGGGAGATTAGGGCAAAAGGGCCAAACTTTGAGATGGATCGGCAATGAGATTAAGATTTTCTGGGTATAGGCAAGGCTGAGATGATCCCAAAACTAATTCCGGTATCTCTTTCTGTAGAAGGACACTTTTGTTCATTCTGTTTGTATGAGAAATAAGCTTTGGTTATTTTCTTTTCACTACTAGTGGAATGAAAATAAAATTAGGGGTAATTTCCTTTTTTTTTTCCCCCAGCTTTTTTTTGTTGAGGTGAAATTCACATAACAAAATTAACCATTTTAAAGTGAACAATTTAGTGTACTTAGTACATTTATAATGTGATGTAACCACCACCTCCGTCTCGTTCCAAAATATTTTCACCACCTCAAAATAAAATCCTGTGCTCAGGAAGCAGTGACTCCCTGTTTTCCTCTCTCCGCACCCCAGCCCCTGGCAAATCCCAATCTACTTTCCGTATTTATAGGTTTACTCATTCTGGTTGTTCCATATTCATGGAATTATATGGTATGCGATCTTGTATGCCTGACTTCTTTCGCTCAGCATCCAGTGCAGCCTTGTTTCGTGTTTGACGTTTTTCCTAGTGTATCTTTTGATTGCCACCTCGCTATGGTCTGAATGACTGAGGTCTCCCCACCCTACCCCAGCCCTAATTCATATGTTGAACTTCTTTCTGTTCCCCAAGGTGATGATATCAGGGGGTGGGGCCTTTGAGAGATAGGTGCTTAGGTCACGAGGGTGGAGCCCTTGTGAGGGATCAGAGCCTTCATCAAAGATGCCCCACAGCGTCCCCTGTCCCTCCTGCCATGCGAGGACACAAGGAGTAGTCTGCAACCCAAGACGGCCCTCACCCAACCGTGCTGGCATCCTGATCTTGACTTCCAGCCTCTAGCACTATGAGAAACAAATTTCTGTTTTTTATAATCTCCTCAGTCAATGGTACTTTGTTACAGTAGCCTGAACAGACTCAAGACACTCTTTATTTCCTTTTCTGTATATCATTTTTTATTAATGGTTACCATGGGGATTGCACGTAACATCATACATTTATAACAATCTCATTCGAATTGATATCAATTTAGCTTCAGTGACATATAAAAGCTCTGCTCTTATATAGCTCTGCACCCCCTTTGAATTGTTATCGTCACAGATTTCATCTTTAGACATCGCGTGCCCCTTCAACATAGATTTATAATTATTGCTTTATTAATTTGTCTTTTACTAAAAGGAGAGTTGCAAGGCAAAAATACAGTAATACTGGATTTTATATTTACCTGTGCAGGTCCCTTGACTGGAGTTCTTTATTTGTTTGTGTAACTGGTTTCAAATAACTGTCTAGTGGCTTTTCATGTCAGCCTGAAGCAGTTCTCTCTAGTATTTCTCGTAGGGCACGTCTGTTGATGAATTCATATTTTCTTTATCTGGGAGTGTCTTCATCTTCTCTTCATTTTTAAATGGTAGTTTTGCCGAATATAGGATTCTTGATTGTCAAGTTTTTTGTTTTTTGTTTTTTTCCTTTTAGTGCTTTAAATATTTCATCCAACTGCCCTCTGGCATTCATGGTTTCCAGTGGAAAATTGGCAGTTAATTTTATTGAAGATCCCTTCTACATGATGATTTACTTCTGTCTTGCCATTTTCAAGATTCTCTCTTTCATTTTGTCTTTTGACGATTTGATTATAATGTGTGTTAGTGTAGATATCTTTGAGTTTATCCTACTTAGAGTTTTTTGAGCTTTATGGATGTGTAGATTTATGTCTTTTATCAAATTGGGGATTTTTCGGCCATTATTTTTTCAAATGTTCTTTCTGCCCCTTTATCCCTCTCTTTTCCCCTCGAGACTCCCATATATCTATATAGAGATATAGAAATAGAGATATAGAGATAGAGATAGATATAGATATAGATATAGATATAGATGGAGATAGAAAGAGGTAGAGATAAATAGATATATACATGTATATCTCCATGCATTGTTTAAGGGTCTTGCTAAGACCTATCTTACCGTTTTGTCTTTAGCTTCTTAGAGATCCTCTCTATCCTTCTGTCC
>NW_006438867.1:7371649-7379764 GCF_000325575.1 Pteropus alecto
TTTTTTACATTGACGGACCCACAGTGACACATCATAATCACCTAAAGCCCATAGTTTACATTAGGGCTTGCGCTCGGTAGTGCGCATTCCGTGGGTTTGGACAAATGTGTAATGACATGTGTCCCCCATTGCGGTATCACATAGAATGATTTTACTTCCCTAAAATTCCTCTGTGTTCCTCCTATTCATCCCTCCAGCCCCCAACCCCAAACCCCTGGAAAACGGTAGCTTTTTTTATTGTCTCCATGGTTTCGCCTTTCACAGAGGACGTACGGTTGGAATCATACCATCGGCAGCCCTTTCAGATTGGCTTCTTCGACTTAGTGATATGCATTTAGGGTTCCTCTGTGTCTTTTCATGGCTGATAACTCATTTTTTTTTTATCAGTAATATTTCATTGTCTGGACACACTACAGTTTATTGCTCCATTCACCTACCAAAGGACAGCTTGGTCGCTTCTAAGTTTTGGTCATTATAAATAAAGCTGCTATGAACATCCGTGTGCAAGTTTTTGTGAGGAGACGTTTTTGGCTCCTTTGGATGAACATCAGGGAGCGTGACTGCTGGAGCGTACATAAGAGTACATTTCGTTTTGTGAGAAACTGCCAAGCTGTCTTCCACGGTGGCCGCACTGTTTGTGTTCCCGCCAGCAGTGACCGAGCATCCCTGTGGCCCCACATCCTCACCAGTGTTTGGTGTCGTCGGGGTTCTGGATTTGGGGCAATCCGATCGGTCTGGGTAACGACTTTTTGAAGGAAGATATGTTCACCTTATACAAATCTGAGTAGTGACGTTTTCATCGAAACATGCAGTTCTTCGAGCAGACTGTCAGCCAAGGCATGTCTTCTTGCCCAGGCGTCATTCAGTCAGCCGCTCTGTCCAGCCGCCTCTTGCCCCAAAGTCAAGGCCCTCGCAGCCGTGTGGGTGGGGTCAGCGGTGGAGTGATCTCTCGCCCTTCCTTCTTGCCGCTGGCCGCTTAGCGACTCCCGCCGGGCCGCCACCTGTGCTGTCGCCGTGGCATCCTGCCCCTCGCCTTCCGGTCTCCACTCCACCGCTCCATGCTTCTCCCTCTCTGATGCTTTCGAAGCACTTCCTTTGCTCTGTTGACTTTAAAAAAGCATTTCGAGAACTTCGAAAGGAAGCCTCCGCTTTGGCGACTCGCGTCCACGATGCCGCCGCGGTCCAGCCTGGTCCTCTTCGCCCACCACTCCCTGCCGCGCTGCTTTCTGTCTCCACGGCATGACGCCCGTCGCCATTCCCGCGTGCAGCCGGAGCGACGCCCTTGTGTAGCTTCTTTCACTCCAGTTTCCCCTCCCTCCCCTTCTTCTCTTCCTGCGTCCATCATCAACCTCTCCCTCGCGATCCAGCCCGTTGCCGATTCTTCCAGTTGCGGGAAATTAGGAAGGCTTCGTCAAGGTTAAAATCTACTTCATTTATTTACTTTTTTTGAAATTCCTTATTACTTCACTTTACTACTGTTTGGCTCTTCGTACTTTACTGTCTTATAATGATTTTTTGTACACACCCTATCTCTTCTCTTAGCCTTTAAGATATACGACGACAGCATAATCGGCTCATTTTCCATCCTCTGAATTTCTTGGCATAGTGCCCTCCTGTCCGAAATGTTTACTGATGTTTGTCAAATAATCGAGCATTTAGGTTTAGCTGCCTAAAGCAAAAATGACTCTCGGCAGAATGTTTTATCATTTTTCAGCTAGTGAACCAATATAGCCAACACGAGTGCGATTTTAAATTTATACACATTTGCCAGGCCTGACCGGGAGAGCCCTTAGCTTCTTCTCTCACTTCCTGAGAAAAGCAGATCGCAACGCTTCACATCTTAGAGGACGTTCCTACTCATACTTACTTAGAAACTGACAGATTTCCTCATAGTCCGGCTATGTGATCTGCTGTGTCATTTCGTCCAGGCTTTACACAGCATCACAACTCGATGGCTTTCCACCTCGCGTTGGGCCCCTCGCCCCGGAGGCTTGGCCCAGATGTGAAATCGGGGTGCTGTTTCCTTGTCAACTTCATTACTGAAAAGTTTACTTCATTACTTCATTTCCCATTCGCGGTCATATTTTCTGTCATGCTGCAGCTGTGCCTGCAGCCTCCTCCAGAGGAGAGGGTATAGTTTTGTGCATTGGGGGTCCTCGTAGGCCACAGCATCCACCTTGATGGGTACCAACTTGGAGCTAGTATCTGCTTGTCTGTCTCTCATCTCCTTCTTTGCCTGTCTCTTCATGCTTTTGTCTTATGTGAAGATGTGCACTTTTTCCTGGAGGAGTAATACAAGATGCCCAAGGATATTCTGACTCCATCCCAGCTTGTCTTTATAAGACACCCTGGAGAAGGTATCTGAGGTTTTTCTTTTTTTCAGACTGTAGCATCATAGTTTTTCTCTAAAGTACTGGATGCCTCTCGTAGCATCACCTCAATGTGTTGCTATGGCAGCAGAGTCCTTCCACTTCTCTTTGGGGTTGAAACTGAGCATAGGAAGATATTCTTTCTAATACAGTTGATAAGGGAAGTTAAATCCCAAACTATAAGGAATTTGTTTTTAAAATATGTGCCTTCTTTTTAAAAAAATTAAGGGACTAAATTTTCCTCACTTCCAAACTTCTAATTCTGGCTATTTATCTTCTTTGTTTTCTGAATTCCTTAAGGCAGTAATGTTTCTGCTGTTGCATTTTACTTCTTTTTGAGTAAAGATACACTTGGACCCCAGCACAGGGTCAAGACCTGTACCAGTGGGTCCCAGTTCTGGCTTTTTGAACTTATATATTCAGTCTAATTTCCCTTGTGTATGATAGCTATTAAAACATTTCAAGACTGTAAACATGCTTATTTAAGACCGGAAGAGCCTGGTCACAGAAAGAAGAAGGAGACAATTACAGGGTGGGAGGCTTGAGTGGTTTGGGAGACTCTGGGGACGTGAATAATGTAAGGCATTGTTGGACAGACGAAACGAGCAGGATAAAGACAGAAGTCTTTGTGCATCTGGTAGTTCTTACGGTCAGTATTCCCTGAAAGTAATCTCCCCCGCTTCCTTCTTCAGAATGAAAATATGAATAGCATTTTAGATTGGAAAAAAAAAAACCATAGAATTCCCATGTCAGGGCCATCTTTCCATTTAACCGCTGTGTCTTTTCCACCAGGAGAGACGAGGAGAGAGAGGGAGTGAGGGACGGGGACAGGGTGTCTTCCTGTTGACCTCTAGTTGTTCTCGTGACTTTCAGATTGAACTCTTGGCAGAGTTCTGTAGAAATTATTACCAGCGAACACTGATGACTTTCCATAAATTTTTATGGGATTCTGTTTGATAGTTCTTGTTCGGCTTCACAGAGATTCTGGATGGGTTGCAGGATTACCCATGATGCAGCAAACGAGACCAATTGCTGTGGCTATAAAGCAGTGAGCGATTTCTGCATACCACACAGGAAATTAAGCCTCATTACTCTAATCCTGTCATGGATAAAACCACTGTAATTATAGGAATAGAAGTAAAAAAAAAAATACTTCAACAAATGTGATGTTGAAAGTCGTGCAACCTTACTTACTAATTTACCTTAATTTCGTGATATTTTACAAATTGGCATTTATTACTCCCTGTCTGCCCTGCTTTGTTTCTCTAGGAAGCTCATTCCTTTACCCTCGACACAAATTTAACCATAATTTTCCATCCCCACCAAAACAGTGATTGGTGAGTAGGGAAAACACTTTAGGCTGATAAAGAATAAGTCACAGAAATGGAGTTTCAAAAAGAAAACAAGAAAGAAAAATGGCTTCTGAACTAACATATAAAAAAAATCCTTTAACTCAAAAGGTGTATATATTTATTTGCTTGTATGGTCTTAGTTATACTTGGTTCCATGTAGGCACAGGAGAAAAACAAAAACAAAATTGATCTTAGGGAGAAAAAGTGAAAGATGGTACACAACATTTGCTGAAAATCATATATTCCATATGCTGCTTTGCCAGCATTAAGCTTATGCTTTAAAAATACTTTTTTTTTTTTTTTAGTTTGGAAGCAGAAGCTCAGGAGCTTGGTTGCATTTATGGAATCCCATTTGGCCTTGGCTCCACCCTGGCCATAACCTGCTGTCAGAATGAGTCTTAGGAATGGTTTATAAATGCCCATGGTGTTGCTGTCTTAAATGAAAACCCCGCCATCCAAGCATCTCTGCTCCCTGCCCGAAGTAGTATTTCTGGAGTCAGAGAAGCCACCCAGCTGCTGTCACCTTTTAGGTTAGCACGAATAGATTTGTCCTGTTCATGGCGTCTTCCCAGGGTTCCTATCGAGGGTTCAGATGTGTCTCCCGAAGAAACTATATCTGCTCTATGAGGACCTACACACTGCTCCCTGCCCCTCCCCCCATGGCCACGCATAGGATGTCGTATGCAAATTAGGTGTTTTCATAAATTACACCTCCTCCAATGATAATATGTGGTTCCATTCCAGTCAGTGGAAGGCCCTCAAATCGAGTCATTAGGTCTCGAATGGGTTGAAGCAAATTGGTTTGTAAATGTCTCTGATGCCTGCTGGCCCACGGTCTTCAGCATGGGCAGGTTAGGAGGGGTTTCCCACCAGGGTTGTCCTCTCTGAGTAGGTGGCATATTTGTTCCTTTGCCATCTCAGCAACAGATTTGAGTTTCTTACTCCTTTGTTTAAAGGGTATAAAATTCCCGTCGGACTTGGAGAGCAAAATGAGATTGAAACTTCAAGAGAAAGGCACATTCGCCCCACACCTAGGTCCTCTCAATAGTATATTTCTTCCCATTTCTTGGCCCTCAAGAAGGTGAAACTTAAATGATTTTTCAGATTTACAATGTGACTATAACCACTAAATTTCTTCCTATTTTTTGGCCCTCAAGAAGGTGAAACTTAAAGGATTTTTCAGATTTACAATGTGACTATAACCACTAAGAGAACAGCGGGAAAGGAGCTTGTAGGTTTAAACTACACCTAACTCATTTCCCACTCGCCTCTGGAAGATAGTTCTGCTGGTGAGCTGGGCAGGAGCCACGTTATATTCCTCTGGGGCCTCTGCTCCACAGTTGTCCGCCTTTTAAAGCGTCGGGATGCCTACCATTCTTCCTTTCCGGGGCCATGCTCCCCCCATTCACACATTTATGCCGTTGAAATCAAGCCCGGTCAGTAGGTGAGCTGTAGGATGGGACAGACGGAGTCACATCCGGCCAGCGCAGCCTGCTACCTTGGGACATGTCGCCAGCTGT
This sequence comes from Pteropus alecto, assembly GCF_000325575.1. Taxonomy (NCBI): domain Eukaryota; kingdom Metazoa; phylum Chordata; class Mammalia; order Chiroptera; family Pteropodidae; genus Pteropus; species Pteropus alecto. The sequence continues at coordinate 7,376,891 of NW_006438867.1, forward strand.
TTGCAGACGCTGGTGACTCTATGAGAGTTATACGTTTTATCAAGCAGTTTTTCATTTTAATATTTTGGGAAATGCAATGACACAACCTTTTCTCGTTAACATCTTGTATGCTTTCGATAGAACGTACACAAATTTTAGAAGACGAAGACGTAGGCTGCACTGACTTTGTTCTGTTGAGTACGTTTCAGAGCGTGAAGGTGTTTGGAAGAGTATTGACAACCCTCTTCCGGGCTCTGCTGAGTTCGTGGGTTGGATAAGCTCGCCTTCCGTACCCAGGCCTGAGTGCTCCCAGGGGAATGATGCCAAGGGCTCAAAACAGAACATCTTAAATGGAAATCCCCCAGTTGGCACTTTCGCCCTTTGATTTGTATTATACAAATCAAATTCATATAATCGAGTTCCTGATTTATATGTTTATCTGTTTATTTGTTTATTTGGAAGAATCAGTTGTGCCTTGGAGGTTAAGAATTTTAATGGGTAGACAGTGGTTATATAAGCAGATGATCTAACTGGTGATATGGGGGTCAGGGGACTGAGATTTCAAATTAAGGAATATTCTAACTCGAGAGGTTAAGCACAGATACCTTAATGTTAAGGTATCCGGAGAAGGAGGAGCTAGATGGTTCTTCCACTGTATGGCTTAGCTATGTCTACCTTGGCTGTTCTCAGTCGCTCTTTGCCAGAGCTGATTGAATTGAGAAGTTCCAGGTCTCTGTGTGAGGTGGAGGATGGTAGAGAAATACGCAAGTCACTGCACGGCCGTGTTCAGGAGCCCGAGATCTAATCTGGTTCAGAGGCCACACGTGAACTCTACCCGAGGGCATTCTAATCATCTCCCTGGCAATACAGTTTGTTTTCTGTGAGCACGTCATAACACCCTGCTGTCTCCACCGAGCCTCACCATGCTCCATCGGAAATGTAGTGTTTTATGTGGGCCAAACGTTTGCGTTTTGCCAAATTGGAAAGGAAAAAACTGGTAGCATATTACGTGATTCATTTTATATTTTGTACATTCTTTCTAGAAAATTATTTTTGTATTTGACATGATAAAACCATGAACTTATTAGTGGAGGATTAAAATCTGTTATTGGTAGAGTTATTCAATAGGAAACTCAATATGACAAGTTAAGACTCCCAAACAAAAAGTAAAAAGTATCTTGTCTTCTGTAGTCTTGTTTTTTTTTTTTTTTTGAAGGAATCTGGGAAACCTCCAACTCCTTTTTCTGTTGCCATTGTTATTATTTCCTAGTATCTTGTTGATAGGGCGCAGTCATCTCCTTTTTCTTCTTTCTAGAGAAAGAGAAATCTGTCCAGACTGCTTCCGGGGACTCCTAGCTAGTTATCCCTGCTGCACCCCCACCCCCCCACCCCCCAGCACACTCTCTGTTGTCCTACTGGGTCAGACTTATCTTTTTAAAAATTCGTCCATCATAGCATCAACTTCGTATAAGTCTGCTTCCTGCTACGGCTGCCACTAGCCACAATGACAACTTAAATTAAGTTAAATAACATTAAAATTTTAGTTCCTTAGTTGCCCTAGCCACATTTCAACTGCTCGCTAGCCACATGTGCACGGTGTAGAACATTTTTATAACCCAGAAGATTCTACTGGACAATGCTTGCCTAATACTCATAATAGTTTCCTGTTTTCTTAAGACTTTAAATGTAAACTCCGTCGCCTGGCTTCTAAGCCTCTCAAAATCTCATTGTCTGTACAGGTAGAATATAATTTATTAGAAGGCGGTTGGAAACGTTCATGTGCTATGGCTTGAGAGAGACTTGATGGAAGAGGAGAAACCTTTCTTTCTTTCTCTTTCTTTCTCACTCTATTTTATTTTATTTTATTATTTATTATTATTATTATTACTATTATTATTATTATTATTATTTTGAAGAACGAAAGAATGCGTAGTGCCCCAATAGCAAGGGGGTAGTAGATGATCCTGGGACAAGGCGTGAATGTGAAGGTCATTTTGGGAAGTGTGTAAGATCTTGGACTTGGTGAAGTATAAAGTGAATAGTAAGCAACAGGAGAGAGACAGTTGGTGACCCTCTGTTAGGATTTTATCTAGGAAATGGTCTTCAGTCTATGTTCGAATTCAACCCTCTTTAATCTCCCGTGTCTTCAAAAAGAGAGCCTGAAAGAGCTGACTCGATGATTGCACAGAAGGTGGGTCCGGAGGGCGTTATGGGAGGATGTATTCTTTGGAAGGAAGGGAGGCGATGATGGGAGCGCGAGCCGTCCAAAGATTCTGGAAGGAGCACTGTGCTGGCCTGGTGCAGATCAGAGAGGAAGAGATAGACAGACAGAGAAAATATTACAGAGGGTTACAAGGTAAGTGGTGTCTTCAGAGAGAGTCTAGATTTGCATGCTGGCCATAATGCAGGATGTTAAGAAGTTGAAGATGAATGGGAGATTGCTCACGAGAGCTCAGGTTCCGTGGGATGCAGTGGATGGGGCAGTAGGGGTACACTCAGTTTGTGGTGGCAGGAACTACTTGGCCTTCAGCTCTGGGTCCCTAGCACCCACACAGCTCTCGATGGTTAATGGATTGCTATCTGACATTTGTCGCCTGGATGGGGAAGGCCGAGCACACCAAACTGAGAAGTCGTGGGATTTGGCACCGAACAGATTTCCATGGTTACGGTGGTCCTTTCAGCAGTGAATGAAGGATGAAGGAGGTCGGGGAGAAAGGAAGAGGCGTCCGCGACTGGGCTGGCAGCAAGTGGAGAATGTGGCCAAGAGTACCGGGAGTGTAGGGAGTAAAGAAGCCCCACTGGGGAGCTGCCGAGTTCTTAGAACTACCTAGACCCAAGGCGCTAAAGTGAATGCTGCTGCTCAGCTTCTGGCGCTTCCTGCCAGCCCCGCTCTTC
>NW_006438867.1:7379783-7414895 GCF_000325575.1 Pteropus alecto
GGGGTTCCTTAGGGGGGAGGGTAGGACGGGGGAACCGGGCAGAGGGGAAGGACCCTATTGCCCCTCTGGAGGACACCTCCCCTGGGGTGGACAGATCTGGAGCACGATTCACGCAGAGCCCTGGCGTTAAAAGCGTTCTTTGGGAAGACACGTCGGCAGCGGGGTGCCTGCAGAGCTCAGCGTTTGCAGCCACACCTGGCGTCGACCGGTGGCTCTGCCACGACTTGCTCTGTGACCTTGAGTGCGTCACTTCTCAGGCCATTTCCTCTTCATAAAGCGAGGAGCATAATTCTTCCTCTTCCAGTCACTGCAGGCTGATGCGGGGATGAAAAATGACTCGCGTGAAAGCACTCTTTAAGCTGTAAGATGCTATAAAAATCCACGTTATTTGTAAGCCGGAATGCAGGGGGCAGGTTTGAGGGAAGGCGAAATGGTGAAGATGGCACTTCAGAAATCACAGTGAATTAACGAGGACAGGAATCAAGGCTATGGAGATGGAAAAAAGGTCGACAATGGATGGAAAGTTTTCTGGTAAGAATTTAAAAATTACACGTGGAAGCCAGGGAAGCCATACGGGGAAGGCAGTGGGTGGGGTGAGAAGGACGCCAGGATTCTGAGTTTGAATGCCCGAGAGCAGGGTGGTAACATTAACTGAGGGGGATAAAATTAACTAAAGGAAATCGAAGGGATGGCCTTTGTCTTGGACTTACTGAATTCTGGGAACTGCTGGAACAAAATCTAGTTGTTAACCCCAAGGAAGAGCTGAGGCTGGGGTCGGGTGCCGACCATCAGAAGCAGGTGCAGATTTCGGAGCGATGCTGTCACCCAGGCGGAAGTCTGGCATGAATAGGAAGCCAGGGACCGTCTCAGGGGAGACAGTACAAGTTAACTTCCTTTGGTGTTAGGTCTCCCTCGACGCACTTGTAGCTTTTTCACTTGCCTGAATCATGACACTTATCACACCTAACCCTGTATGTTTACTTGTTTGTATTCCTGAGACATTCTTGATTCTGGAAGGGAGGGGTTTTATTAATCTCGTGTACTGTCAAATCTTGAACGTAAGTTAAATGCTTCATAGCACACAGTAAGTATTTGCAAATGTTCTTTTGAATGAATGAATGCTCTGAAACTAAGGTGGTCATCCCGAAGGGAGGTCCGGAGAGGCCTGGGTCAAGGTCACTGACTTGGGCTCCTTCAAGGTCAAGCAATATTAAATGACAGCAGTCGATATTGTTACCGTCTTTTCTCTTTGGTGCTCTATAGATCGGGAATGTGTGTTGAGAACATAGATTGCTCATCGTGAATTAGAAAAGTAGAAATAACAGAAGTTCAAGGGGATTAGGACAGCGTCCGTATCCGTGATGTCCAGGGTAGTCGGAGAGGTAGGGCAAGCTGAGAAAGACCCAAGAGCGAGTCGTCAGTGGTTTGGGAAACAAAACACATTTTGAAAACAAGGCAGGTGGTGTTGAAGGGGTGGCAGAAACTGAGCGAGAGGGAAGGAAAGGGAAGTGTCACGCTGTAGGTTCTTGAGCATGACTGTGCTAATTGCATGTCTTTATTGGATCGAATTGTATCCCCCCAAAAAGATATGCTGGAGTCCTCAATTCCAGGGCCTTAGGATGTGAACTCATTTGTAAATGGGGTCATCGCAGGTGTAATTAATTGAGACGAGGTCCGCTGGGCTTGGGTGGCCCCTGTGTGATGACCGGTGGCCTTAAAGAAGAGAAGAGACCCATACACAGGGACAGTGCAGTGGCAGAGGCTGATGTCAGCTGCGGCTGCTAGCCACGGGATTTCTAGAAACCCACCAGAGGGGCTAGGAAGTCCTCTCCCCTACAGGCTCGGAGAGAGCATGGCCCTAGGCGCCGGAACTGTGCTGTTTGAAGCCGCCCTGTGTGTGGTTAGTGCTGGCAGCCCCGGGAAACCGAGGAGGGGTGGAGGGAGGCGAAAAGGAAAGTCAAGACCAAGGGCAGAGTCGTGGACGCTGAAGGTTCAGAGAGCAGCGTGGGGCGGTGGGGCCAAGAGAACTGCCGAGCACTGGGGTCTCTCGACCCCGGCAGAGCTCTGCAGCCTCTGTCGCTAACCGCTCACGTCCTCGCCAGCTCTCGCCATCTCCGTCTCTTTGAAAGCAAAGCGAGGGGCTTCGGGCGTCATCATTCAGGCGCCTTCTGCGCTCACAGCCTCTTCCATGTCAGCCGTCTTGGCCTCTTAGTTCCTGCATTTCAAAATGAATTTGGGACGAGCGCTAATGTTTTAGAAGGTTTTTCCCATGTTGCATGAGAACGAAGTGTTTGCGTACCCCCGACTTGGTGTTAACTTGACTGTTTCGACGCTCATAATTCCTCCAGGGATGGATGGGCATGATTTTGGGCAACGGCACGGCTGGTGTGTGTTTCTCCGGTCCTGACCGCCGTGGGGCTCAGGGCAGTGGCCCCTCTTGTTCAGTCTGTGGCTGGTAGGTAAGCCAGCAGGGAGCCACCAGTGCAGCTTTTGAGGGCAGTGACAGGACCGACGGTTGGCTCCTAGTGGAAAGAGAAATTGCGCCAACGTGAACTTGTGGACAGGTTCATTTCTCCTACTTAGAGGCGAGTATTTCACCTTTTCTCTTTTCTCCTCCCTCCTACCCCTTGTCAAAACAAAGAACACCTCGAAATAACATATTTGCCGAGGATGTGTGAAAACGGAGATCTGAGATGTCAAAAAAAGAAGCCTCAGTGGTTTGTGCCGTTCTCACGTATATGCCTTTTAAAATCCACAGGAACAGGGTAAAACTTTAGACTGACTGCTTGGGCTGTGGTCCGGTTCGCCCTCTAACTGATGGGAGGGGGTCTCGACCGGGCGGCTGCGTTTGAATGTAATCAAGGCCACGGAGGACGCTGTGGTCCTTCACCGGTGCAATCAGTGCGTATCGGTTTCGCTGTGTAACTCGACGTGTGTAACTACAGCTGGAGGAAAGCTAAGCGTGGAAAAAAATGCGATTTCCGTTCTTCGTCATGTAGACTCTGTTAAGTAAGAAACGCCGTGTAGCTTTCGCGACGACGATGGAGGCTGATGAAGGGTTGGCGTCCCTCAGCCACACTCCGTTTGCAAAGTCTTCCTTCTCGACCTTCCACCATTGCTTCTGGGCTCCTGTGGACGCTTCTTCCACGCTCCCCCGCAAACACCTCGTTGTTCTGAGAGACGATAATCGGGGATAAAGTCCTTGCCCGGAGTGTGGCTCTTGGACCCCCGTCACCTTGCAGGCGGGGAGACCGGAGCAGCCTGGCACGCTCCCCGGCTGTTGTTTTCCTTAGTTCTGCCGCTGCTTTAATTGGCCACAGTTCTCTTCCTCTGTCACGAAAACTCTTAAAGCTCACACGAGAGTAATTTTCCCCACCTTCGTTATTGCGGGTCATTTTCCCTCCACGGGGCACGCGGCTGATGATTAGGCCTGCGACTCACTTTCTTCAGAAAGCAGTCGTCTGGTGACTTTATGCAGGCCGGCTGATTGAGTTACACCCCGAGGAATGTCGAACCCAGCCCTCAGCTGCAGGGTGTCCTTCCCGAAAGTTCTTGCACTGCGAGGACTGCTCTGAGGAGTCACGTGAGCGTATGGGTTTACAGCAGCATTAAAGCTCTCCCCTCACAGTAGACGGGTAAGTTACTTATGGAATATGAGGTGTCCTCACGCAGGGCCCGGGGCTGGGGGCTGGCCTGTCGTGCCGGCCAGGTCCCTTCTGGCTGGTTTCACATGTCTTTATGACTTTCTTTTATACTTAATAGTCTTGCCTTGGATTTTAAAACAGAAATGCTTAAAGCGACCAGAGAGAGAGAGAGAGAGTCTGGGGTCATTTGCCATCAAAGATCGTGAGCAATAATAATGAAAATCATCAAACAAAAAGAGTCAACATTAAATCGATCTCCAAATATCGCATTTGATAGGACATAAAGAGGGCAAAGGACCATAAGCAGAAAAATGATTTGCCGACGTTACAGTTCGAGGTGATTTTAGGAGCGGTGGGTGGGGAGGAAACAGGTTAGGGGGGAGGCCCTGTGCGCACACGCTGGCTGCGGGCATGAGCCTGTGACATCCAGGACGAGGCTGCGGTTGAGGGTGCAGATGGCAGCTTTCTAATCCATCTCTGTGTCAGCCCTCCCTGTCTGCGGGCTGCGGTTGGTTCTTTCAGTTCTAAGTCTTCCAGACACAAGCTTCCCAGAAAGCTCGCTTTGGTAGAAGAGTAATATACTCCCGCCGGGTTTAGTGTGCATGTGCGCGCGTGCGTGTGTGTTAGTACACTGTTTCAGTCTACAGACGTGTATTTTATTCTTGTCATTGAAGCTCCAAAACGATTCCTTGTAGGTATGAGTCCTCATCTCCACTGAAATGCTGATGCCGATGCTTTCCCTTCACCAGTGAGGGCGCGGTGTGTCATTACAGACGGTGGCTCCCGTGACAGCATGTTGGAGTGCTTGTTGTTTGTGAGAAATGCTACATGAATCATCATTTCCTTTTTCTTATCGAGTCTCTGATCATTGTGGCAGATTGATGGTCAGTGGGCCAAATTTAGCCTGCAAGCGGTGTTTTGTTTGGATAGTACTATGCATATTGGTAGGTCGGGACAGGCACGTCCCGGTTGGCCACAGACCCCACCACCCCTTAATGTCACAGTCATACCTTTTATTACCTGCTTGGAGCCCCGAGATCATTTATGTACCTGACACCCCAAAACACATTTTCAAATTCTTTCCCAGACAGAAGCAAATAGACAGCAAGGCAGACTTCTGTGGATTTGGATTTGTCCTTCCAACTGTTGTCCGACATGGTATGAAATGAAACAGCCAAACACTCAGAATTCTTGAGAGGAAACAAAACGATTAAAGAACAGAGTAAGGACACGTCAACTGCCGAGCTAGCCCTCGTTCGTATCTGTACCGTCAGTGACGGAGGTGAGCGCAGTGGGGTTCACGTTCACCGAGAGGACACTCCTGGTATTGACGTGTTTGTGTTTACCCTTCTCAGAGCTCGCTGGAAACGTTTCTGCCCCTGGGTTTCCTTTAATTCCTCCAACGTTGCTAAAGGAACACTCGGAAACGCCTGGAACGCCGCCTCCATCTCGCGGGCCTCTCTCATTCGTTTCACGGAAAGCGTTGGCCGTGAGACGCGCCGAAGCCGGAGCCCGGACGGCTCCGCTCCGTGGTCGTGGGTCCGCTTCTGCGGGGACCGTATCGAGTTCATCCACTGTTGTGAATGAAAATAATCAGTTGGCGAAAGCTCAGAATTAGAAACTTCTCAGTATATTTATTTCTGTGTCTCAAGGATTCTGATTTAAAGCAGACTTTATTCCAAGTAACGTGAACAGTAGGCTGTTCAGGAGTCTCTGATGAATCAATGTTTTCTTCCCTTCTCTCCAAGAAAATCTATTTCGAGCAAAGGTCAAATCTGTGCTGCATTTAGAGCCTATTAAACACGAGTCTGGAGAACAGAGCCTCTTCTCTTTTTTATTCTCTACATAGTTTCGAGCACTAGGGACACCCTGGTCTTCTGCAGATCATCATTTCCCACATATTTCTGGTGTTTGTAATTTTACTTGTGTTCTGGAGGGTAGCGTGTAAGCTGTGGCACACACCCAGTGAATCTGAGTGACTTCAACCTTTAAAAATGGTCTTGGTGGAGTTTATTAGGCTTTCACTATGTTTCGGAAGGATATAGTAATGTGCCTCCTCTAAATTAACAGGCTCGGAAATTGAGCTCGGGTCCATCTGTCCTCCTCGTCCCCTTACCCCTTACCCCTCTTCTGTCTCCGTGAAGGTCGTCAGCTGTGGTTCAAGCTAACAGCCCTCACACCGTCACCAAACCCTGCACATTCTGCTCCTGACAAGTCTTCAGCCCTGTCGCTCGCTCAGCCCAGGCCTCCCTGTATATGTGGCTGTCAGCAGAGTGTCTGGCCTTGTCTTGTCTGCCAGCTTCTCCCCGTTAGCCTTTTCTGAGCCATCCTTTTATTCAGTAAAGATTTGAATGTATTCTGTGGGTCAGGCTCTGTCCTGAGCCTGAAGAGACAACAGTGACAGAGTCAGCCCCAAACTCCCTGGCCCCCAGGGGCTCGTAACCTAGTGGGGAGGGCAGACAGTGAGCAAAGTGCAGAAGTAAATGATATAGAAGGTTGAACCGTGATAAGTGCCCCAAGGGAAATAAAGCAGGAAAGGGAAATAAGGAGTGTGTGTGCGTGTGTGTGTGTGTGTGTGTGTGCGCGCGCGAGGGGGGGGGTGGTTTTAAATATGGCGCTCAGAAGGAGAACGTGACACTGATGAGGAGGTGAGCCCTTGGAGGCCTAGGAGGGGGCAGGACGGTGCGATGTGTTAGAGAGACACCGAGATGTCAGTGAGTGCCGTGGCACGGCCGAGTCAGGAGGGCGCTGGGCCCTTCCGGCCATGGGAATGGCCTTGGCTGCTACTGGGGCACGAACGGAAACCTTGCCAGACCCAGCAGAGGGACGGGCTCTGCCTTTGTTAGCGGGTCTGTCATGGAGAAAATAATAATAGAGCAGGCGGTTAGCGGGAGGCGCATGGTGAGATGCGGCCAGGTTCTGGATGCATTTCGAAGGCGCGAGTGTTGTTGTTTGCTGATGGATTGATTATGTGGGGTGTGCAAAATGGGAATAAGTGACCCCAACATTTTCGGCTTGAGCTGGAAGGGCGGCATCGTCGGGAGCTGACGGGAAAGAGCGCGTTCACTGCGGAGTCCCCACTGTTGGTGGTCCGTAACGACTGAACGCAGGGATGAGCAGGCTTGAGAAGGGGGCCCAGAGTTCAGTGTGGACATGCTGTGTTTGGGATGCCTCCTTAGATGCTCAGGCAGACATACAAAGCGCGGTCGTTGGATGCGTACGTGGCTCTGGAACTGTCTACCACATACTGTCAGGAGGGCGCTGGGCCCTTCCGGCCATGGGAATGGCCTTGGCTGCTACTGGGGCACGAACGGAAACCTTGCCAGACCCAGCAGAGGGACGGGCTCTGCCTTTGTTAGCGGGTCTGTCATGGAGAAAATAATAGAGCAGGTGGTTAGCGGGAGGCACATGGTGAGATGCGGCCAGGTTCTGGATGCATTTCGACGGCGCGAGTGTTGTTGTTTGCTGATGGATTGATTATGTGGGGTGTGCAAAATGGGAATAAGTGACCCCAACATTTTCGGCTTGAGCTGGAAGGGCGGCATCGTCGGGAGCTGACGGGAAAGAGCGCGTTCACTGCGGAGTCCCCACTGTTGGTGGTCCGTAACGACTGAACGCAGGGATGAGCAGGCTTGAGAAGGGGGCCCAGAGTTCAGTGTGGACATGCTGTGTTTGGGATGCCTCCTTAGATGCTCAGGCAGACATACAAAGCGCGGTCGTTGGATGCGTACGTGGCTCTGGAACTGTCTACCACATACTGAAGGTCGTAAGACCAGCCGAGGTCCCCAAGAGCCACGCAGGAAGGGTCCTTGGGCTGAGCCCTGAAGGAGTTTTCTTGTAGGAAGTTCGCTTTCTTAACCCAGGACCTTTCCCGCTTGCCCCAGCCTAGCTTTCCCAAGCACCTCTTAGGTGTTCCTTCCACGCGGCGGGCAGGTAAGGACAGCTGTCGGGCTGCAGTTCCTGTGCAGCGTGGCCTGCTGTGCTGGAATGCTCTCTGTCCATCCCTAACGTCCGCTGAGGTTTCCGTCTCAAATTTTCCGCTATTACTTCTCTTTAAAGGTTGGCGATTATACACCGATCTCTATTGGTTTTGGTAGTTTTCTCCTGCTTCTCACCCCTCTCTGACAGTCCTCTGTAATAGCATTTACCCTGTTTTGTTTTTTATTTCTGTGTCTCTGCCAGAAGTCTCCTGAAGACAGGGGATGTGGGGCTTATCAATCTTTACAGCCTCCAGGACTTTTAAGATCACCTGCTTGTTGCAGCATAGAGTTTGCCGAATTGAGTTTAATTTATTAAGGTTTATAAAGGTGGTTTCTGTTACGTATATTACATATGTAATATGTTTATATAGAATTTTGTATAGCATATAGTGTGTATACAGTATATAAAAAATGTTTTATTTATTTTCTATCTTCATATATTATATATCATACATATATTTTGTTTTGTTTTTCCTCAGAATAGCTTTTCTCCTTTTAAGCATTTAGTCTAAAGCTTGGGAGCTCAAAAGTGTGTACGTGAAGAAGGAAGTTCTTACAGGCTCATTAGGAGTTACTAACACTATCCAATATGCCATCTTATTCAACATTTTAAATAGTAAAGCCGACACTTTATTTTTCCCTATAGAAATGCTAGCCATCTGGAAAAGTGAGAGTGTGCGTGCGTGCGTGTGTGTGTGTGTGTGTGTGTGTGTGTGTGTGTTAGATTAAAGGTTAAATCTCTGCAGAAAGCAATTTAAGAAGCTTCAGGAAACCCTTGTCCCCCTGGATACCTTTTGGGTTTTAAATCTGGGAATGTGTAGGTTCTTTCAAAACTACTAGCTGAATTTTAGGGGCTGAACTGTGGTCAGCTGGGTGGAGAAAAGCGTCTGGCCCCACGGCTGTACCAGAAACAGCCACGATGACCCTGCAGGGCAGCCGGGTGGGGCCCTCGTGGGAGCCCTTCTCGGTACTGGCTGTGTCCCATCAGGAATGAAAGGACTAGAGTCAACCAAAGTGACAGGGCCAGGGACACGGTGGTGATGCTTCAGGGGGACCTGTGTCCCCACACTAGGAAGCCGTGGCCTGCCCTGTGATTCTTATTCCTGCTTTCTGTGGGGCAGTGGGTCAGAGGAACAAAGCCACGCATGCCCACTGACCACAGCTAGCTGGCACGCCAGGCTTGGGAGGCTCTGGGCCAGCTGACAGGCGGTGGCTTTGCAGGACCATGGGCACCAGGCACTAAGTTTTCGAGAGAAACTGAATATCAGAGTTTTCATATGAAATCACCTGGCTTTTAATTTTGGCTAAAAAAAAAGTTATATTTTTTAATGTAAGGTGAATAATAAACCTAAAATCAACCTATCGATTATATTTCCTGGCCAATCAGATCGACCATTGGAGCCTTTTGTTCAGTTGAGCATAAACGGCTGTATTTCCGCTCGGAAGTCAGTCTCCACCTCCGTGACGGAGTCTTCCGATGTCCAGTTCCCGGTAGACCCCTGCTTCCTAAACCCTGCTCGATTTCCCTCCAGGGCACATCCGACTCGTGCCACGTGTCCGGTGTCTGTCTGCTGCACACCTGTCCCCTCATTAGCATGCGAGCCCCCCTGAGTGTGGGGCCTTTGGATCTACGAGCACATCTGTGTGCCCACGGTCTGCGTTCCACGACGGCTCACTGAACATGTGAGTGGCCCACCCAGTGGGTGGCTCGAATACTTTAAAATTGTTCAGTAGAAGGCCATTGTCACAACTCGGATGCAGACGGGACCGGCACAGACAGAGAGGAGGCAATGCACGGCAGGCCGTGGGCGATGGCCCCGGCCAGGGTCGGGAGTTCAGGAAGCAGCAGATGTTCCCCAGACGGCATGGCAGGCGTTTCTCAGCACCTGCTGAATGCTGAGTGATTTGTTTGTTTGCTTTTGTCAGCCAGAGGGAGTGGTAAGAAAACTACCCAAGTGGTTTCTTTTCCCATTCTTCGGCCAGCACTGATTGAAAGGTTATATGATCCAGGAAGAGCGAGTGATGGCTGCCGGATGCTCAGGAGGAGCTTGGCAGGCATTTGGGGTGGGGGGCACGGTGTAGTGGGTGACGTGGCTTCTGAGTAGTGAGGTCCCAGAGAGCAGCACCGGCGGCCCATGCCAGGACACGCTCGCGCCCTCGTCCCCCCAACCCGTCTCAGTGGGCCTTCCCTCCACGGTCTAGCAGGGAACATAGGCTGCTCTTAAACCCAAAAGCCAACTCTCGTTCCGCAAAGTCAAAATAGAGTGTCCTCTGCCTCCCAACCCTGTGCCACCAGCCCTCCCCGAGTCCCTCTGCCTCCCTTTCCCAGAGGTTGGCCAGGCTGAGCTCCCTGGCGAGCAGCTCACGACTCACCCTCTTCCTCTCTCCGCCTCTGACCGTTCGCCAAGCGCCGCGTGTTCTTTTTCTTAGACACGTTTCTTGGTTTTGTCTCTTTGACCCGGTCACAGGTTACGTGCTCATCACCTGAAGCCCCGTTAGCTGGTCTGTGCCCTCATCCTAATCCATCCTCCATCTTAGTGATCTTGCACGATGAACAGCGAGTGTGGGATTTTCATACACGGAAGCTGGCTTCGCTGTCCCCTTGTAGGCTCTGTCAGGGGGGACGTTCAAACATCTCCCCATGTCCTGCCTGCCTCGCCACCCCAGCACCGTCCTAACTTGCATCTGCGGCTCACTGCTCCTCCCAGGCCTCCGATACCGGCTGGCTGGACGTGCCAGGCACGAGGTGACCTTTGGCCGTTGCATGCCATTGTCTGTGTCATGCTCTTTGTCTCCAGGCCTCCCTACCCCTAGAGCTTATGCACATCGTAGACGCTTGATGGCCAAGGATGAATTAAAGGATTTTTTTTTCTTGCTATGTATTTCAGCATAAACTTCTGTCTCCATAACCTTGACCCCTCGCCAGGCTGTGCAGAGAAGTGGATGGTGAGGTGGGCCTCCGCCCGCCCTAGGGCCCGCCCTGCCTTCCCCGGGGTGGTTATGGGTTCCGTGCGATTAGGGGAGCCTCCGGCCGGGTGTATGTGACTCATTCCATCGTCCTCACTCCATCGTCAGTGTGGGAGGTCTACAGTGGAAGTGAGACTTTTTTCTATATTTTTCCTGTTTATTTGATCTTATTTATTTTTCAAACTTGTATGCCCCTTAGCTTACCAACTGGAGACTGTCGTTTGGAAAATAGTCCCAGTTTTAAGCGTGTGAACAGCGTTCCATGTAAACGAGAGGCATTTTCCTAAAGTATCAGAGGATCTGTGTTCAGCTGTTCTTTCCTCTCACACATAACTCTCTCTATCCCCCTCCCCCCAATCCTCCTGGTTCAAGAAATACTGAAGAGGTCCCACTGGCCGGCTCTTTCTAGAACCAGACCCGCGGTGGCTCAGCTGCAGCCTGGGAGCCCGTGGGCGGCAGCCCGTCTCAGGCCTGTGCGTCCAGCGCGTTTGCTGGGCACTAGATGCGAGCCCAAGGCCCCATTTTCTCCCCATGGCTGCAGTCTTCACTGCCTGTCTACACGGCCTGCAGCTGCCACATGTGCATTTGGGATTTTTTTTTTTAATATCTGCCTTTACTATTTCTCTTTCGGAAATGTCTTACTGTTTTTGTTGTTTGTACAAGTCTACACGCAGTCTGGGTGCATTGTGATTCCTCTAAGAGCCCAGAAGACTTGAGAAGTAGTAAATGCAGTGGCTGTATTATCGAAATATTAAAGTTCAAAGTTTAAACCCCCAAGGTTAGGAAATTAACTAATTAAGATTATTATGCTCATTTTCTTACATGGCAGCTGCTAAGATTTGTTTAAAAAGTTAGCATATGTTTTTTAAGAAACTGGTTTTATTGTACAGCAAATAAGTAGTTCCAGAATTGAAATGACTTTGCCAAAGCTACCGATGGTGACGTAACAGATATTAGCATTTGTCAACATGAAGCAAATGTAGATCTTTAGTTTGCAACTGATATTTTACCTTTTTTGTGTGAGATTAATAGACTCTGTTTTCCTTCACTAAAGTTTACCCAACATATGACTTAATCACATAGTTTATTAAAAACACATAAACTTTGTTTAGAAATCATTTTCTGCAGCAATTTCTTTTTAAGTTTATGAACTTGATCACCCCTGTGTTTGGTTTGGGCACTTTGTAATTCCTTCAAGAATCAAGGAGACTTTAGAAATAGTGCAGTGGCTGTATCATTGATATGTTATAAGTTAAAAATTTAAATCCCCTAAGATCAGGAAATTAATTAAGCCAACATTGTTATGTTCATAATTAAAATATTCCCAATTGACGGGTTGAAATTAAATGTGGCAGTGACTTATTATGTCCCCAAAGTATACAGTGACTTTCAGAGATCTAATCTGGACAAATATGTGACAAGCAACTGTTCTATGGGATTACGGAGAGTCATTTTATACACAGCTGAATGAGTGTTTACAAATGCTGATTTCACATTCTTCTTGCAGGAGGCTCACGGTTTGAAATCATTTCTTATAGAAAAGAGTTATCTGCTTTAAGATGAATCTCAATTCTAAAAATTGCAAAAAGGATCCATAATCGAGGTCCAAATAGCACATGCTTCTTCAAGCATGTAAATTATTTTTGAGATCTTATTCTACCCAGCTATTCAGAAATATATTTGTTTAGCTTGTAAAAGGATTCCTAGTACTAAAATCAAAATCTATGTTTTGGAAGAAAACAAATTAAACATATTAGGTTTGCATTTAATATCCTTTGAGAAATGAGGAAAAGGTACATATTTTCAGGGAACTTTTTGACCTCAGTGATGTGAGCTTTGTCACAACTGTTGGTCAGATTTTCTTTCAGCAAATAGTGGTGATTGATAGTGTTCAAACTTCCTAGGGTCTGAAGCCTATGTGAAGAAATAGTCCCTTTCTTGTAAATGATGCTTATTCATTAGCAGCTGCTGGCAGGTTTCTTCCATATACTCCTCTTCCATACCTCTCTTCTAACTCCACCTGGAATGCCTGCAGGAAAACGTGGATCTTTTAGAGGTGCAAGATGCACAAAGAAAAGGAGAAAATGAGAAGGAGGGTATCCCAGCTGTCTTAAAGAGAAATTCTCGGCCAACCTCTGTCCACAGGTGTTACCCACTACACGGACATGTCCCCAGTGTACTACTGGAATCGGTCCACTTCGCTTAGTTGTATGTCTTGAAATCCCAGCAAACAAAAGTTCATTTAATTCACCAAGCATTGAAAGATATTCAACGGTCGTTTGGGAAATGCAAGTTAAAACCACTAAATCTAACCCTACATACCCACTAGAATGGCCAGGATGAAAAAGACTGATGATTCGATCATTGGCAGAATAAGGAGAAGCCGGAACACTCAGACAGGATCAGTGAAAATGGGAAATGACGCCACCACATTGGAAGACAGTCTCACGTCTGTAAAGTCAAACATGCACTTGCTCTGTGTGCATCCGTATAGATGGTATGACCGAGTAAATCCAGTCTCCGGCAGCTACCCACAAGAAAGAAACACGTTTGTCCACACAGAGACTAGTATACAAACATCTATAGAATTATTCACGATATTCTAAAACAAATCAAATGCATAATAATAATGGGTGAATGGATAAACATACTGTGGTATGTTCATAGCTTGGAATACTACTTAGAAACAAAAAGAAATAAACGATTAATAAGATCGATGATGATGAGGGGAGGGAATTGCCTGCAGTACAACTGGAGGGAACATTGTGGGGTGATGGACATGTTTTGTATCTCGATTGTGGAAGAGATTGCATGACTCTGCACCTTTGGCAAAACTCATTGAATTGTACACTTCAGATGTCTCAACTTTATGTTAATTTAACTCAACAAAGCCGGTTAACAAGCAACAAAACAAAACAAGGAAAACTTCTGCAGAACTTATATGCTGGTGTGAATTCAGTAAATTGGGGATTCGTTTACTCTGAGAGTACAAGAATTTTTTTTTTATCATAAATTGAAACATTTTGTGGGAGGCAGGGATGGCCAGGGTAGAGAAATGCCTGATGGGGGTAGAGATAAAAGGTGACCCGAGGGTACCAGGCAGACACCCGAGTATTTGTAGGCAAGAGGCCACATACTCTCTTGAGAATGTTTGTTTAATAATGCCTGTGAAGTCTCATCCGGTCTGCCTTGAAATTATTGGTGTTATAGGAAGTCCTGAGAACATTACACATTTTACAGAGATTCCTCTTATCTACTAGTGAATTTTAAATTTAGAGATCTTCCTAGATTAGAGCAAAGTGACATCCAGAGCAAAGAGGTTTTGGCTCTGCTGGCACTAGAAGTCGGTAGTAGAGACCATTGCAATTATCTTGGTTTCAGCCTTGACTTCTTTTGTCAGCCTATAATGGGAATGCTGGATGCGCACTTTTGTCTTAAGCTTTATGAACTTTCACACCCATTAAGGTCCATAAGTGCAAAAGTATTGAGAGTACTAATGCTGTCAAAAAAGAGGTGAGATAATCTTGGAAATTAAAATGATAGTAAAAAAAAAAAAAGAAGAAGAAAGAAAAGAAAGAGGTGGGAATATGCTGAAATGCAGCGGTACCTGGGATGAGAGGCTGGACAGTGGGAATACTCCGGAGGATGGAAGAGGGGGAGAGTGCGGAGAGATGCATCTGACAGTTGGCAAGGGACCAGAAAAACAGACGAATGGAATGAAAACACAACGAAACCACTGGGAACCCTCGTCTGGAGGGCGCGCATCATCGTCGGATACTCACTAGCCTGAGGTTAATTCAGGAGAAGGGAGTTTGCTCTTGAACTTGAAGGCTAAGCGTGATCTGGTTGAATTGCTGCTCATGAAACTTGAACCCTCCTGGTTTTCAGCATCGTCAGCTCTGAGCCGGTTGGAATTTGCAGAACATCAAAGGGAAGGGCAGAGGCAGCTGCGGCTGCCATGCCCGGCTCGCGGCGGGGAGCGGGTGACCGGCCTCGGCAGGTTTCGTTGGTGCTGGCGCTCTTCAGTTTTGAGGAGTTTCCTGCGAACTGCAGATGGGTGGAAATGCAACCAGGTTCTAGAACTTTTCATCTTTCCCGGTTTGTTTATTAAATCCAAAAAGTGGTTAGCAGGAGAACCGCCTTTCAGACCCCACCTGCCCGTGAGCTGAGCGGGCTGTGCTTGGAAGCGTGCTCCAGGCTCCATCCTACGGACCTCCGATGGCTTCTCAGTCAGCAGGCGATCCCAGGAAACGGATGCCCAGCTTGTGGCATTCAATTATGTGTATGTGTCTAATTGTAAAGGAAAGTAAAATCATACAACGTGTATGAAAAGCTGGAAATACCTATTTTGATATTAATGCCCTAACGGCAAGCTGTAATTAAGGATTTGGGAATGTTTTGCATCTTGTGGGAACGAACCCCCCAGCCCCAATTCCCTACGCCCCTCATAACAGCTAAGTCCATTGTAACTTTCGGTAATTGGTTTTTTATTAAAATAAGAGACTGCAGTATAAATTTTAGCGACTAAGCTAAATAGGCATTAACAGGCCCTGGGATCCAACCGCAATTTGCAACATCGTTCCTTTGGGAAAATGGATTCTAAGTGCCCAATAACTAACTTACAAATAGACTTTTGAATCATAGTCCATTTGAGAATAAGGAACTGTTTGTGATAGTAATACCTCCAATTGGCTCACTCGAGAACTGCACAGAGGGACCTATATTCTGACACACGTGTGTGGTGAGCCTGGCTAGTCTGGGTTTGATCAAAGGTTATTGCTGAGTGGGCATTGAAAGCACAAGGATTAAAACCAAAGCAGAGGCCGGAGATGAGGCGTTAGCAGGGTGTGTCTGGGGAGGTTTTAGTAGTGGGAAAGGTTTTCGATCTCAGAGGCAAAGGCGCGATTCTGAGCAGATGAAGCAAAGGGAAACCGAGATGGAAAATAGGTAAGAAGGGAGGTTAGGAGCCGAGCAAGCTGAAAGCAGAAAGGCCAGGAGACAAGGAATAAGCATCAAAAGCCAGTTATTTTTAAGGAAATCATAATGCAAAATGTACCAGGAGGTCAGGCAAAATGGATGCCTCCGAGACCCGCAAATGGTCCCTTAACGATATTACGATGCGTGTTTAGAATCATGACTGAGATATGTCAATTCGTTGATAAAGTCAGTATATTTATTGAGCACGTGCTAAGGGTTAGCATGATCAGAGGTTGGCCAAGGGAGTTTCTGCCTTCGTCGAATTTATAGTTCAGAGTAATACCAGCCACCTATGAAAATGAGCCAAAGCAGGCAGATATGATGGTGGTGGTGTCTAGGTTCTGCTCATTAGCAGAATATTAGATCTTGATTACTTCAGCTTTAATTTTGTGTATTTGCCACCCCGACTGTAATATTTATGGGCGTAGGTAACATGGGATGTGTCCTCTTGGTCTTGCTTCTTTTTTTAAATCACCATGGGAGCATAGTAGGTACCCCAATAACTATATCTTGGTTGGTTGGTTATAATAGGCTTGACTCACGTGACTGCTTCATCGAACCCATTTGACACACGAGAAAACTATTTGTTAACGTACTACTTACCAGTGAACAAGAAGATGCCTGGTCAATAGAATATAAACGTGAAGTGTCTTTCATTGACGTGTGTAACTGAGTAATGCTTGGTGTTCTCTCTGCAAGTGGCAGGCACGACCCCCGGGCTCCCGCCGACTGCAGCTCGACATGGCGCAGCCAGCGGGTTCTTGTTCCTTCCCACAGGCGGCCTCTGCACTAGTGTCCCTTCCGTGCATTAGTGACTTTCTCGCCTGTGGTTCCACACTCGGCACGTACCTGTCACTGCGGTTATGTGTTCTGTTAGAGGCTTACTCGAGGCAGCAGACACGAGAGCGGTGGTCGCTTGTTTGCACGGTGCCCGAGTGCCCTCGTGCTGCTGCGGTCACAAGCTGGTGTGTATCCATTACGCCAAGAATAGCACTGCATGGCCAGTGGGCTCCGCTCGGGCTGCCAGAACAAAAATACCGTGGACTCGGGTGGATTAAACAACAGAAAGTTATTCTTCATGGTTTCGAAGGCGGGGTGTTAGGATCAAGGTGCCAGCACATCTGGCATCCGATGAGGGAGGGCTGGAGGGAAGCTGGTCTCCTGTCTCTCCTTGTAAAGGCTCTAATTGCGTCACGGGGTCTCCACCCTGATGACCCAATCTCCTCCCGAAGTCACAGCCTCCAAATACCATCGCACTGGGCATTAGGGTTTTAACATGCGAGTTTGGGAGGGACGCGAACATTCAGTCCATAGTGCTTTTCATGGTTCAACTTGAAAATACTCCAGCTTGGTATCACCCGTGTTCCCGAGGTCACCGAGGGCTGTGACACAGTGAGAGGCTCCCAGGAAGAGCAGCCACGTGTACCCCTCTGTCCTCGCCCGCCTCCATCAAAACTCCAGCTCCCTTTCGGGTGCTTCCCCTACACATTTTTCGGGAGGAGGGAGAAATTGCATTTGTTTCAAGAACATAGTTTTCTCATCCTGCAGTTCTGCCATTCGTGTCCCCAGTGCTCAGGCTCATTCTGGTGGCACTGTCCTTGCCCCCGTCCAGAGCCTCGCACAGTGACAGGTGATCAGCTGCCCGAACTTGGGGCCTCCCCACTCCACCTCCTGCTGAGGAGGAAGAGCCATCGGTGTCCCCTCCATCTCTGTGCATGCTCCAGAAATGACCTAAGCAGAGAAAGCACCCTTTGTAATATTACTGTCTCTACAAAGCTCCATGTGTGCTAGGCCCCCTTAAAAAGGCCACAGGCAATGGTCTGTACATCTCTGGTTTTTATGCCTCAGCCTTTCCCTTCATAAGTCCATGGGGGAGGCCTTTGGGAGTAAAGGACACCAGGCTAGCCCGAGCCTCTGCGACAGCATCAGCACGTCGCCCGCAGACCAGATCTGTGTACCCTGGCTCCTCTTTCCAGTGAAATATTTCCTTGGAGGGCTTCGTGTCCGCTACACATCGACGCCCGGCAGGCACACCCTCCAGAACTGCCCAGACCCGTCTTGAGTTCCCCAGGCCGCCGAGCTGGGATTCCCCTGAGTGAGAGGAATTTCTTCTCTCTAAGGGCAGACTGGAGGGCAGGTTCTGGAGGGCAGGCTGTTTGCACAAATTCGGTAAACACAGATGTTTTCATAGATGTTTTGTTGCACATTCAGAACGACTCAACTAATTATGGAGAAAAAGTATAGTTTCCTTTATTTTTGTTTTTTATAAAAGTACTTAACTTTTATTATTAGAGCTCTATTCTATCCATTTTCTCTTATGACAATGTCAATCATGGCATTTTTTCACTGTCCGAGTAGCGGAAGTGTGTATTTCCCTCGAGATGGGAAATTCTTAATGTATCAATAGCAGCAGAGGAAGAATGGGTTTTATTGAGCGCTTACTATGCGCCAAGCCCAGAGCTAAGCAAGCTACACCGTTGAGCTTGTTTGTCCATTACAAAAGTGCTATCGAATTAATATTTTTAGCTCCATTTTACATTTGAGAAAATTTCAATTTAAAGAGGTTAAGTAATTTGCCCAAGGTCATAGAGGTGGTAGGTGGACACTTGGGACTAGAGTCCACGCTGTCGGAACTGGGCTCCAGACCACGACCGTGCCTGAAATACATCTTTCTGATATTGCCAAGTGTCTCTTGTTGACTGAAAACTGAGCAGTAAGACAGTAGAACTGCTTCTCGGTGGTGATTGCAGAGGTGGGAGGATTCCTGTGCATTCAAATTCTTTCTTTAAGACTGTAATTTATGTTATCCCATGATGAATTGCATGTAAATGTAACTTAATAGCCAAAGGATAGTTGTCCAGACAAAATAATTTCAGCAGACTTTTGTGCTTCCCGATTAACTTAAACCAGATTTTTTATTATGAGCCAAAAATTACATTCTTATATATGAACCAGATATTCTAGTCAGAGTCATAAATTCACTGGGAAGATCAGAACAATATATATATATTTTTAAAAATCTTAAAAACGGTTCTATGCTTTAATTCCACCTAATAGACACCACACCAAAGGCACTTATGTAGGCTGGTAGTAATTTTTTAAAAAGTATTGGCGGTTTAATCTGATTAGATATTTTCTGTGACGTGAAAAGATCGGCAGTTCGTTTCTTACGCTGACGATACCTGGAGAGAAATGGTTTCATCTTTAAACCGAAGCTCTCGGCAGGGACCTCAGAGTAATCGTTCCCGTTATTTCCATATACCCGAGTATCTTCTGGATGCTTTTAAGATTACCTTGTGCAGACTGAGAAATATTTGCCAAAACGAAGTTCCAGCGACGTTATTCTTTTCCCCAGAAAGCACATTTGTTTATGCGGCGTTTCTAGGGGCACCGGGACTAACGTTTACGTAGTATAAAAGACAGGAGAAAAAGGCAGTCGTGAGGGCCTCAGTAACCAGAGTTCCAATGGGGAAGAATTTGGACGCTCTAGATCAGCCACAGACTGCAGCCAGGATGGATTACTGTGAATATCAAAGGTAGATATTTGACATATAATAAGACAGACCGAGAGAGCCGTCCAGTGAAGTATTTTTTTTTTTTTTTTTTTTAGGTGAGGAAACCTTTGTTTGACCTCACAGGTTGCAAGGACCTTGTCATCTTAAAATCCCTTCTCCTTCCTCTTCCTCTTATTGTTATTATTATTTACGCCTACAGCACCTGATCTTTCTAGTTAGTCTCCCATCCAAGTACTAACCAGGCCCGACCCTGCTTAGCTTCCGAGATCAGACGGGATCGGGCTCGTTCAGGGCGGCACCGGTGAAGTTTGAATGTAGAGCTATACCAAGTCGGACTCCGCTGGCGTATTTTGCGTTAGAACGGGCGTGCCGTCACTTCCAGACACTTACTCTTGATTTTCGTTTGGGTTTCAATTCGTTAAACACGCAACAACGTGACCCCCGCCACACACACTCTCCCCAACTGTCGTTTCAGGCGACGCGGGAAGCCATCACTCAGCACTGCACTGACCTCGGCAACCTGCTGGGCAAGGAGAACGACATGGCTCTCATCATCGACGGCCACACCCTCAAGTACGCGCTGTCCTTCGAGGTCAGGAGGAGCTTCCTGGACCTGGCACTCTCGTGTAAGGCCGTCATCTGCTGCAGGTAGGTGTGCCCCGGCTGGGCACGGTTCGCCTTCTGACCCGTCTGTGTCCTGCGTTTGGAGAGAAAAGGTCAACGCAGGGGAATTCTGGGGGTCAAGTTTCCTAAAAACGGCAAACCAAAAATACAGATTTAGCTGTCCATTTACAGATTTCGTGGAAGGCGGTTAGTGGTGGCGTGTGTGTGTGTGTGTGTGTGTGTGTGTGTGTGTGTGTGTGTGCGTGTGTGTTTTAATCTGGTTAATTATGATTAAATGCAGAACTACCACCAAGTTAATGTAAAATGTAAGATCTAGGCTATGTCCCAACAAAAGTATCACACACACACAAACACACAAGTGTGTGTGTGTGTGTGTGTGTGTGTGTGTGTGTGCGTGTGTGTTTTAATCTGGTGTTTGTTTCTTGTCTTCTGAGAACATAAAAGGAGAGCCAGGGCCTCTCGTCATTGTCACACCAGGGGATGACCCAGAAGCCCTCTGCCTCAAGCCGGTGTGGGGAGCTAGACAGGTGCTACTGCCCACTGCCCCCCGCTTTCTTGGTTCTGGGTGGCCGAGCGCAGCTTCCGGAGCCCATGGGTCTTCGCTGCCTCTGTCTCAACTGCGAGGTGTTTCTTTGCTGTCAACAGGGATTTGTCACTTCGATCCCGGCTGTGCCAATTTCTGTGTTACGACCTAACCAGAAGGCTTCGCTGGCTTGTCGTGAAATCTGGGGAGCCTCGCAGGGTGGGCGTTGTGTCTCGAGGTCCAGTTCTGACAGGGCTTTGAAAGTCCGAATTATAAAGAATTACACAGCAGGCCGTGTGCCCCCCGCCCCCCTCAGAGGTTCGGTAGACAACCTGAGAGGTGACAGGAGAGCTTCCTGTTCCTGCAAGCACTGCCGGATGGCACCTGGGACGGGGTTCGATCTCCGTAAAAGTTGCTGGGTCAATGATCTTATTGTGCCCGCTCTTATGTGTTGCATTTATACCTTTTTTTTTTTTTTACATTGTTTTCTTTGATATTTTCTCAGAAGCCAGTTATCGGAATGCTTTTAACTTCCTCATTGCTTTAGTCTTTTACAAACTCCTCCTGTGGGTTCACACAAGGTCCCTTGAGAATAGCCAGTTGTCACATTGACAAGATGGCTTTGCTGTTTCTGCCTTAGGAGGCCCCGGTGACATTATCGGCCATGCTTCTCCTTCTTTCTGCCCACACTTCTGTCGACACTCCCAATTGGGGTGCCCAGCAAGTCTGAGCAGGAGCCCACTGCCCTGACTTCAAGATCATTGTCTCTCCCAGGTGTTCCCAACCTCACCGTCCCCCGCCCCCACCGGTTCCAACATGACACCAAAGATTCTGTTCCCATTTCCCCACAAACACACCTCCCCGCCCGGAACCCGGAACTGTCCGCCTTCACATAACGACAGTTCCGTCTTTTCATTCTGCTGTCCTCATCGCCCTTCCTAATTAGGAATGTGCCCCCCAAGGCCGAGGACAGCTGGCGTGGCTGGCCGGTGGGGCATCCTGGCGGACATGGATGTTGCCCTCATGACCGTGATTGTAGGGCATTCAAGGCTGCCAGGAGTGGGGACAAATCCAGACATGCTTTAAACAATGAATGAGAACTCTGTCCCTGTTAGGTCAGGACACTCGTGCAGCTGTGAGGCCCCTGGGGGACTGAGGGACGACCAGAGCGTCTGGAAGTGAAACGCCGTGCTCCTGGCTTTGTGACGACCTCCCTCTCTCTTTTCTTTAAATAACTTATTGAGATATAATTCCATACCATGCAGTTCACCCATTTAAAGGGTATAGTTCAGTGGCTTTTACTGTACCAGCAGAGTTTGGTAACCATCACTACAACCAATTTTAGAATATTTCAGTCACCCCCAAAAGAAACTCTCCTATCCATTATCAATCAATCCTCATTGTCCTCTGCCTTCCAGGCCTCCCACCCTCAACTACTAAACCACTAATCTGCGTTTTTGTCTCCATAGATTTGCCTGTTCAGAATTTCCCATGAGTGTGATCTGACTGATTTATTTCACTTCGCATAGTGTCTTCAAGTTTCATCCAGATCGTAGGATGTATCAGTAGTTCATTGCTTTCTATAGCTGTATAACATTCCACCGTATGGATATACCACATTTTATTTATCCATTTGATTAACATTTGGATCATTTATACTTTCTGACTAGGATGAGTAATGCTGCTGTGACGATTCGCGTACGCATTTTTATGTAGATGTGTATTTTCATTTCTCGGAAGTACTTATCTAGAGGAGAAAGTGCTGGGTCAAGTGGTGACTCTGTGTTTCACCTCTGAGGAACTGTAATGCTGGTTTGCCAGGTGGCCACACCTTTTTCTGTTCCCACCGGCAGTACCTCTGTGCTGACACTTGTCATTATCTGTCGTTTTGATTGGTTAGCCCAGTGGGAAACAGCATCTCATTGTGGTTTTGCCCTGAGTTTCCCTGATGGTCACTGATGTTGAGAATCTTTCCATGTGGTTATTGGCCATTCGTGTGTCTTCTCTGGAGACATGTCTGTTCAAGTTATTTGCCCATGTTTACATTAGATAATTTTTAAATTATTGAATTGTGAGAGTTCTTTATATACTCGATACAGGTATCTTATCGGATGAATGATTTACAAATATTTTCTCCCATTCTGTAGGTGGCGTTTTCACTTTCTTGATGGTATTGTCTGTTGCATAAAAGATTTTAATCCTGAAGTCCAATTTGTCTGTCTTGTGTTTTGATGTCATATCTAACAAGGCCTCTTTTTTAAGCATCTGACACTGTGCTTTCTTGCTTGGATTCCATTTGGGTGGGTCAGGTTAGGGGCATGCAAATGGCAAGAAGGGTAGAAAGACGGGTGAGGAGGTAATTTTTTCTCATAATTCCCCCTTCATGTCTACGTTGTGGTGCCTGATTTCTGTGACGTCCTCAGCACAAAGGGTTGTTACACATCCCACCCAGAGCCAGGAGTCATAGTGAGAAAGCCACCATCGCTGCCAGCTGCCACGTTGGTCAAGGAGGCGTCACCCTGACTTGTCGGCAAGCAGAAACAAGCAACAGCAGCAGAAACAATAAGGAACAACACGGAAACGTCTGGTAAACTGTAAATCAAATCAAATGTGCTCTGACCTCATGGTTTTTCAAGGAAATCAAAACGAGTCCGTTTGGACTCTCAGGGGAGGGCTGAGAATGCCTTCCAGGGTCTCCATGCTGTTTTCTCGCCAGGTGCTTGATACGAAAGAAAAACATCTTTTTTTCCCCCTTCTTACTTTGGCTGCTTTCAAAGTGCTTTGTGTGTCACACTTTAAGCCTTCCAGGAAGGGGTTCAAACTGGAATTGGCACAGAGAGAGGAAATTTCAAATTAAATACTGTTACTGTCTACAAAATAGAAGCACTAATTGGGAAAAGGAATCTAGGATAACGGACCAGTTACCAATCCAGGAGACATTTCTTGGCTGATCTCACACTTAAGATTTTTTTAAAAATGAAGTTAACACATACTTACAAAAAAGGAAAAAGCACTGTACACTTCAGATGTGCTTACTTCTCACTGAGAATTTAAACTTAAGTTAAATTGAATATGTGACTTCAAACATAAAGTTTACCCGAACTCTCACTTTTCATCTTTAAAATGTAATGGTTATAAAAGTTACCTTTTTCTCTAATCATAGAAGATAATTTATTTTTGAAAATAATGTTTCAGTGAGTTCAAAAAGCACCGTCTCCCTTCGGTGTTGATTCAGAGACTGCTGAATGCTATAGAAAAACGGATAAATACTTTTAAACTAAAACATGATTTAGGCAATGAAAAGAGAGAAAAATGTAAGGATTCGTCAAATAATTTGCCAAGATTAGAATGAAATAATTTTGCTAATTACACATTGTTATACTCAGAAAAAAAAATTTTTTTTTTTTTTATGTAATTAAAATCCTAGAAGGATCATAAAGTTACCAGTCAGTCCTCCACTGCAGTCACTGCTCTGTCTGGCAGGGACATTGCCACCTTATGTGATCAGGTGTAAAAGGGGTCCGATAAGATTTTTATCGTGGGCTTGATATTTGCATTATATGTTCCTGGGTGTCATGGGAGAATAGAGACAAGACAAGACATGGTCTTTGCCTTTTAAGAGCTAATAACGAATGAGCGGATTACAGCTCTGCCTCTCTGCCTCTCGTGTACACCCCAACTCCTCGAACCAGGCCCTCAGCGAAGCTAGCAGACCCCAAATCTCCAATAACCCCATCGTGCCGTGAGCAGCAGGCTCTCGATTTCATTCTGGATTCCTTCCCTGCATTCCGTATCAGAGGCTGCCCCTTAGACGTGCTTCTGTGTCTGTTATTTCTCTCTCTCCTCCTTAGTCACGCAGCTCCCTCATGGGCTCTTCTGGTGGCCTTTGAAAGGTTGCTTTCCCAAGCTCTTGCCTCTAGCCCTTTCTCATTCCCACTTTCTATCCTCTCCTTGGTGCCTTCCATCTGTTCTTCTGGTCTTGTCTGTCTTCTACACTAGTGATTCTCAGCGCCAACTTTACAACGAAGCATCTCGAGAACTTTATACAGTTTTTATTCCTCAAAAAATGAAACCTTATCGTTCAGCAATTCCACTCCTGGGCATACATCCCAAAGAATTAAAAACAGGTAATAAAACAAGTACTTGTATGTGTATGTTCACAGCAGCATTATTCACAGCAGTCAAAAGGAGGAAACAACCCAAGTGTCCACTGGTGGATGAATGGGCAAACAAAATGTGGTATAGCCATACAATGGAATATTATTCAGCCACAAAAAAGGAACGAAGTACTGATACATGCTACAAAATGATGAACCTCAAAAACATACATAGTGAAAGGAGCCAGTCACAAAAGACAACATATTATGTGATTATATTCATATGAAGTATTCAGAATAAGCAAATCCATACAGATAGAAAGCAGATTCGTGATTGCGGGGGTGCTGGAAAGAAGAGGAATGGGGAGCACCTGTTTAATGAGTCCAGGGTTCCCTTTTGGGGATGTTGAAAGTCTTTTAGAACTAGATAGAGGTGATGGTTATACAGCATTGTGATATACTAAGTACCACTGAGTTGTTACACTTTAAAATGGTTAATTTAATGATATGTGACCTTTACCTTAAAAAGTATAAATAAATGAATAAAAGAGTTCATCCACTTAAGTAAAAAGTTTGTTGAATGGAAAGAAATGAAGTGTTGAATGAAAGTTGCGCTCCTTTGAATGAAATCAAACGGAAAAGATTCTGATTTCCGGGCCCCACCCCAACAATGAAATCAGAACTCCGGGACCTTTACAAAGTCCCCCACATGATTCTCACGCGCGGTCAGCGTTGAGGATAGGTGACCTCCCCAGCCCGCACGTCTAGCATGGCCCCTTTCCCGAGCTCGAGATCTGTGGACCCGTCTACATCTGGGGCTTGTCCGCACCGACATTCGTTAAGGACCTTACATTCAGAATGTGTAAACCGTGTAGTCACACCCCTCAGCTGTGCACCCTGTGGTTCCTCTGGTCTCTGAGTTTCCTGTCTCAGTTGTGGCCACTGCTGTCCTCTGGGTCACCAGAGCCTTTGACAGCACGACAGATACAATTTTATACCTAAGGAACTTTTAGAGAGACCAGACCCTATAAGTAAATTATTATATTGAGGTCAGAAATTGCAGTCTCTTAAGTTGTTGATCCTTGATAACTGTCATTTTTGTTTTCATAAATGAGGAGATAAAGGCCTCAGAAAATTTACATCATCTAGCCCATTGCTTGAAACATTTTGTCCGATATCTGAACACTATCTGGGCCTCTGCTGTCAAGTTGGCTATGTTAGCCAGTTCATACTCACATGTTTGTTACTGCTAATACCTGGAGTCTCTAACAGAATTTTTTTGCTTTTAACTTATTTTTTAAACAGTAGAATTTGTTGAAACCTATTTAGCATAGAGTCATGTAGGATTTGTCATTCTCCGAAGAGGTAAAAATCATGTAGAAAATGTGTAAACCATTTTCAATATATTCAAGAAGGAGCTCTTTGTTCCCTCTTCCCTGATTCCTTTGCTTAAAACTACCAACTTTCATGTTTTCTTGTTTTTTTTTCTTTTTACTTTGAAGGTATTTTTGTCAAAACAGATACATTTTGTAGGCACAGACTCGAGGAGGGCGGGGGACATTGACCCCTTGAGAACGTCCAGACATTTTTAAAGTTCATGTATATCGTCAGGAAAAGAATCATGAAAGGATCATCAGGGTCCCCCGCGAGGAAGTCGGTGGCTGGCCGGCCCTACCACAGCTCCCATAATGCAGGTGATGCTCATGCCCCTGGGGCCGCCATCTTGGCAGACATGATTTATGGCTCTGTGTCCCTGGGCAGGAGACAGAGTGAAAGGAAAACAGCACGGCAGAGACTTCCACCGGATGTGCAGATTAAGGGTGTCGGAGGCATCGTTTTTTTTTTTCTCACATGTGTTCAGACTTCTGCCTTTCAGGATAAACTCAGGGATAAACATGTGTAAACCTACTATGATATCATGGAAATAAAGACAGTCAAGAGAAGAAGGCAGAGTGGGTACAGTGAGTGTTTCTAAACACTTTTTGTGTTTATTTTTCTAACTCTAAGAGTGCTTCATATTTCTTATAGAAAAATTGGAAAATACAGATAAGCAAGAAGAAAGAAAACAGCATTCACCACTCCTCCAGCTAGAGTTCATCAGTCATGGTTAGCAATTGCTATTTAAATCTAGATCGCTTTCAGTTCAAATATATTTTAGTGGAAGAGGGCTAGACTGTTCACAATGTATGAAGTGAAAAGGTTAGAAACAGTTTATGTCAAATAGTAATAAAAAAGATATTTTTTAAAAGCTTAATAGTGTTCTGTTATGTGAAAACACAATAATTAGTTTAATTTATTCCTAGTTGGATATTTAGGTTAACAGAGGTTTTTTTTTTTACAAATATAAATATCACTGTAAGATTTTTATAGCTAAACCTTTGTAAAGACACCCAATGATTTCCATAAAATAATAATGTATTCAAGAGTAAGCATCATAGAAATTTGCAAAAGGATTTGTGCCCTTAGCCCTTAGAAAGTGAAATTATTAGACTTAGAATGAGAGAGAGATGTAATTAGTAGCTTACTTTCTGCTGGGACGAATGTGTTCTCCTCTGGTTAGTAATCTTACCAAGAACGGGAAACAGTTGAGAGATAATTTGGGAGCAGGATACTTAACATGAGCAGCGTCTAAAAGCAAATCAACACAGACTGCCCTACCAAACAAAACTGCCCAGCATTTTAACACACTGACAGTATATTCTTCCCATGGCTGGCTCAATCTTCTACTCGTTTTCTGGGCTCTCTTAAGCTTTGACTCAATTATATCCCAAAACCTGTACATCTGTCCTGCCTTTAAACTACTTAGCATAGAAGAGAACTGGCTCTTCTGATTTGGTCTCCAGTTCAGCTTAGCTTTTTACATTAATGGGGTGTGATGGATAAATAAGAAATCTCAGAATGTTATGCATTTTGTGTGTGGTATCTTTTAGCCTGTGAGCCACACATAAGAATTATATCAAAACAGAGTTCAGACACACTAATTAGAATTGTAGCACCAATGGTGTTTTAGTTGGCCTCCTCGTTGGTAGGGATCCAATCGCACACGTGCAAAAACAAAACTTTTCTTTAGTTTCTTTCATGATGTGATTTCTCAGCATCATACATGTTTAGCTGTAAGTTAACTTCCTCCTTTGACACTCTATTTCAGAGAGTATTATTAACTTGTCGAGGTTGTAAGCCTATCCTTGGGTTGTTTGTACTGTGGCTTAGCATGCGTTTGCCCATTTGTTGATTAAATGCAATTAAGATAGAATTCATTTTTGGACAGGTATTCTTTCTGTTTGTTTAGCTCTAAAACGAATGCTATTATTTGAACGATTACAGCAATTTTATTTGGTCCTGACTGGCCTTATTGTTCCCCTGCTAAAGATGAGTATGCCCGGATGTAATGGTTCTTTAGCACCGTGTTGGATTAAAGCAATTTTCAAAAGCCCAAAGTTTAAAAACATGTTTCATCACCCTCAGGTATTACCAGTACTTCTGTAGAATGAAAATTAGATTGATGACAATTTCTTAGCTTATAAAAAAAATAGCTTATTGTGAAAACTGGCATATTGGAGATTTGGGGGTATCAGTTCATAGCAGACAAAGGAATCCCTTTCTAGGGAATTATTTCTAGCTTAGGGGAAAAAATTATTAAACTTTTTGATATCAAAGCTAATTTTGATGATGCCTTATGTTTAGAAGTGGAAGACTATTTTTATCTTAAAAAACTGTCACAGGAAATAATTTATACCAATTACTCAACAAGATCAACTTTTGACCATTAGGGATTTCTGATATGTTTTGTTTCCCTCCAGCTAAAAGTTACATATCATAGCTATTTATGTATAATTCCTTCAAGTGAGAAATGGCAAAGTGAATTAACCTGTCCTGAACTAGCAAAATAATTTGATAGGGAGATGTAGTACATGAGTAAGATGCAGGCAAATATTTTAGTATAAGACTGAAAATACAGGAAGCTCTCCCTTAAGAAAATCTGCTAGAAATAGGAAACATAGTCAATAATATTGTAATAACTATGTATGGTGTCAGGAGGGTACTAGACTTAGCAGTTTGATCACTTCGTAAGGCATATAAATGTCTAATCACTACGTCGTACCCCAGAAACTAATATAATATTGTATGTCAACTGTAACTGAAAAAGATTTTTTTAAAAAAAAAAAGAAAAAGAAAGAAAATCTGCTGTAAGTAATCAAAATTAAAAGGCGGCACTTACGGCGGTGATAACATGACAGAAATATTTACCAGGGAGCATTTAATAATAGGGTTTATTCTCTAAAATACGCAATGTCATTGGGAGCACATCTCTTGGGAAAGCTTTGTGTTTCAGTTATAAAGCTGGCGCTACATCGGCTTTCTCCTCCAGTTCCCTCTGAATGGTTCTGACACGTTTACATGGCAGCAGTTCCCGTCCGTTGACGATTGTGACTCGAGTGTGCCCGTGCGGAAGCTCAGACGTGAAACGGCCAGTGGAGGTGACACGGTCCCCTCCTCTCCCAGCCGCGGTCTGAGAAGCGGGCGCCGGGGTCTGTGTGGCCTGTCAGCGCGTGGGACCCGTGCGGGAGGCCAGAGGCTCACAAATGTGGCGCTTTCCACGTTTTCTCCACGTTTTCCCCTCGCCCCCCTCTCGCGAGTGATTAATTCATTGGCGTCTGTCGCTTTCGACAATACTGTTAGCCAAATGAAAACAGGGTGATGTCGGGTCGAACTGTGGCCCAAAATTCCGAAGTAGAAGCCCACGATCTTCAGCATCTTTCTACTGCAAAAAAAAAAAAAGCAACCGGAAAGAAAAGAGTCAACCCGTGGAATATGTCATGAATATTTATGTCCCCGAGCCGTGCCTTGTGATAGTATTTGTACTTAAAGTGCTTTTATTTCTTTTTCCTGTGAAGTAGTTCAGAATGTTTCATAAATACAAGAAAGTGTCATGTTCATTTGGATGAGGAACAAATTCCACTTCCCCCGACAATGCTGACACCTTTGTGATTGGGAGTATGCAAAGTAGCTCTTAGGTTAATGGGTCCCGCAGAATATTATGTTTTCCGTTTTCCTGTCTATACCTGTGACTCGTTCCCTCATTTATCACTCCCTGAACTATCGACGCTTCCTCTTTCCTGACTTTGAATTCCGGCCAGCATTCCTCCCATGGCCGGAAACCGTAAGGCCTTTCCATCCGGGAAGCACCGGGGTCAGAGTCAGCAAGTACATGGGGGCTGCAGCCTCCTCCGTTTTGTTCTGCCTCTTCCAGCTTTAGTGAGACATAGGTAGCCACAAACTGCACGGAATTGACATATTCGAGTGGCTGGGTTTGGTCCTCCACCCCCACAATCCAGGTAGTAAACATACTCACTGCCTCTGAATATTTTCTCGTGCCCCTTTGTTTTTTCTCCCTTCCTCCCCGCCTCCCCCCTCCACCCCTCAGTACAGTAAGACCACCTAGCATGAGATCTTCCCTCTGAATGTATTTCAAAGCGCACACTACCTCATTGCCAAGTACAGACACTGTTATGCAAATCTCAAACTAACGCCTCTTATTAGAACC
The DNA here is from genome assembly GCF_000325575.1 of Pteropus alecto. NCBI lineage: Eukaryota > Metazoa > Chordata > Mammalia > Chiroptera > Pteropodidae > Pteropus > Pteropus alecto. The sequence continues at coordinate 7,409,656 of NW_006438867.1, forward strand.
ATCACTTTATACCCACTGAAAAGCAGCTCCCCATTTTCCCTTCCCTCCTCCCCTGCCGTCTACTGCTATACCTTAGGCTATTTCAGATGCCTCCCGTGAGAGGACTCGTGCAGTGTCTGTCCTTCTGCAACTGACTCATTTCACTGGGCACGTTGTCTTCCGGGGACGTCAGTGTTGTCACAGTGGCTGAAAGGTCCTCTGCTTTAAGCCTCTCTGATCCAGTTTAACTCACTTCACTTCAGAGAGGAAACAGATGACAAGAGACGAGCGTTTGAGTGTTTCGTTTCTTAGCGTTCTTGATGTGATATTTATGTTTGGTCCCACTAAGGGCTACAAGTAAATTGTCCACGGGAGATACATCAGGTGGATGGAGCTAACTTAAGTTTGCAAATCTCGGAAGCCTGGGCTTGGTTCGAGTTTTATGACTGGTGATTTCTAAGCTTTATTAGCACTGTCATCTGCAGAGCTTTGCCGGGTCAGCAGAGCTTCTGCTGAAAGATTTGGTTTCTATTGTTTCTGGTTAATCAGCTAACTGAGCTCTGTCAGAGTTTCAGGGCTGAGCTGTTCCCAGTGGCTTAGTTTCTGACAGGCCAGCAAATGAGGGAGACACAGGCAGGCAGGCAGGCAGACAGACAGCCGCTCTTTCCCCCGCCGTCCCATCGAAATCTTGACACCTGGGTCATCCGAGAAGAACAGAGCAAGCATTTTTCTCTCCCTAAGCAATTCTTCACAGTGGTACCCTTTCCTCACTTGAACATACCAGTCATTAAACACCAGAGTAAATATACCGGCTTGAAGATAATCCTTCCACAAATACACAAGTGCCAAGTTAAAACCGTCTGTCCATCAGTTGTGCGTTTTTCCTGACGTCTGTTTGTTTTCATGGATAGGCGGTGTTTGAACATACTGGAGCTTGAGAAGTTAGGACCCCTCTAGTATCACAGTATTTTCTCTATTTACAGATAAGTGAACCTTAAGTTCTTATTTTTTCTTTACAAAATCATGATGATGACCGTATATTGAAATATTTTCCCAAAACATGAAAAAACAACAGTAAGGGAATATATGTTTATTTCTAGATAATTTCACAGATGGGTAAAGATACATGTTTAGTGTCTTTTTTTGAAACCCTGAGGTTTTACATCAAAATATGAATTTTGAAGTAGTCTGGGAACAAACACAAGATGAATGTAGAAGGCAGTGAAGTCTTTTTTAAAAAGGGAAAAATAAACGTTGAAGGATGTTAATTTACTCTAATGACACTCGAGAGATCTGAATTTATATTTCTGTATGGCCGTGATTGTATATTGACCCATGTAGGTGTAAACATAGCTACTTAAGAATAATAAACAATGAACGCATCAGGGCCAGTACCAACATTTCGTGAAATATTTATAATCAGAGTGTTAAAGATGTAAGGCAGGAGTTTGCTGTGGTCCTATTTGTGTTTCCTTTTTTAAAAAACTGCTACCAAGAGTTTTTAGTGTGACTCTGTTGTCCAGTGTCTTGCAGTTCTCTGTTTCTACATAAGACTGTCCCGAGCTAAAGATTTCTTCGGATTAAGCGTCACATGTGTTTAGATAACGGAGGAAAAAGAGGACTTTTAAACCTCTTCGAGGCCTACTTAAGATCGATTTCGTCTGACGGATTTGACCCTGTTGTTTTTGTGGGATAAACCGGAGTCAGTGTGATGGAGCAGATCACCGCATCACCACCAGGCAGCTCCCGGGACTGCCCAGCTCTTCAGGGTGGCCCAGCTGAGCGAGGGTCTGCAGTTAAGGTTGACGAACACGCAGAAACGGTACGGCCTCTGCCTGCCGCAGGGCTCCGTGTGGTGGGAAGACCCAGATCGGGACACGGAAGCAGAATGCGCAGTGCGAGGTGCTGCGAAAGTCCCGTCTGGGGAGACGAGCGAGCCTAGTGAGCTACGCCCGAGCGGCAGGCGTCCGGTAATGGCATGAACACTCCGATCGTCACTCTGTCCAGACCCCCTGCAAGCACGTAACATCTACTGCCTCTGAGAATCCTTAAAGCAGCCCCGGAGGGAGGAGGGAAACGCGTTATCCTGTGGCATAGCAGAGATCTGGGGCGCAGAGGACTGGGAACGAGCCCGGGGTCCCGTAGCTCTCGCGAGCAGATCCGAGGTTTGAACCCGGCAGTGAACTCCAGCGGGCACGAGGAAGGACCTTCAGGACAAAGGCCAGGAGCCGGCAGTCCTGAGCAGGCGAAGAGAGCGCGCACGCGTGTCGGGCAGGCAGCGAGCACATGTCCGCGAGGTGGGAGGTCCCGACGGCACTGCGGTTTAGCCTCAGCGACGACCTCAACCAGGTGGGAGACTGCGTCTGACACAGAACAACCGTCGGGCTGAGTTTTCAGGTTCTCTGCAGTGGACCGCGGTCCAAATTTGTAGTCGTGAGGAGTTCAAACCAGTAACTCTCAGTAAGTGGACGTAGCGAGGGTGGGCAGGATGGGGAAGAAGCAATGGCGCCGTAGGACAGGCCATGTCCGAGGGGACAGTGCAGGCGGGAATTACCCTCCAGAATTTCGAGGTGCTGCATCATCTCCAGGTCTGGTGCAGCTGGGTGTCCCCCAGGTCCAGACTCCTGCAGTGACAGTCCATCAATCTGTCTGAAGCTATAAGAAAGGGCTTCCTTGTTTATTTACTTTATAATTAGTTTACTTTATGGAATGGCCATTTGTGACCCGTCACTTTAGTTTGTGCACTGCGTGATGAAAAAGAGAGAAAGACTCAAGGACACATACACAATTTCCCTTAGATTACGTTCTGGGGGGCAAAAAGCCTAAACATAATATGACTTTAGAAAAAACATGACACAACACATGTAGAAGATGAGGACGGATTGGAAATGAAATCTGGTCAAGCTGCAAAGCCCCAGGTTTTGTGTTCGGAGCTGGCCTAACCGGAAGCTTCCTCAAGAAGGCGGGTTCCCTTTGCATCTTGCAGAAGGTGACGGATGCTTTTAAACAGGGCGAGAGGCAAATACTTTCCTTCCCCCGTGAACCAGGCTGGCTTTAAGAAGAAAACGATTTTAGAGGGAATGTAAATCACAATCGAAGCAAACTTGGATGCTAAACAAGGCCATCATCTTCCTTTATAGGACAACTGTGTGACCCCTCTTCTCCCGCTGGAGAAAATGCAAATGCCTTGTCGACTTGGAAGAGGCACTTCCTTTTAAACGTTAATTTTCTTGACCTAGAAGGTAGTGCCGAGAAGCAGCCTCTCCTGCGTCAGCTCAGTTTGGTTCTGTCGGGTGTATTTACCTGGCTGCTGCTGTTTCACCTCGGGCTTGCGAGCCGGGCCGATTCAGCACTTCCCCCTTTAGGAAAGGTTCTTGAACTCCTCTCAGCTGGCACAGAACCACGAGGGTCGTCACCTTTGAGGTGTCGAGGTGGTCTTCGTTAGTTAGCATTGCTGCCCCCAGAACTCCAGATCCCAGAGTCCCAGCCTTGCAGGAAACTCCTCTTCCTCGCTCTGCACTCAGGTGGGGAAAACTCAGTCTCCCTCAAGGTGACCGAGAGGCAGGGCTTTGGGTGTTAAGCCCCTCCGGGCGGGATCCAGTGCTATGGGTTTGCTGAAATGCGAAGGACCGCCAGGGACTCCAGAATACGTGGGAAAGATCTAAGCGGCTTGTCGCCCAGTGCTTTGCCCGAGACCAAAGACATAGTGAAAGTAAATCTGATACTGTGTTACAGACTCGTGTCCTCCTAAAACGTGTATGTTGGAACACTAACTGCTAATGTGACTATTTTCAGAAATAGAGCCTTATAGAGGTAATGAAGGTAAAAATGAGGTCATAGGGGTGGGGCCCTGATTCGATAGGGTTAGTGTCCTTATAATAAGAGACAGTGGAGAGCTCTCTGCCACCTGAGCACAGAGCAAGAAGGTAGCCGTCTATAGGCTGGGAAGGAGGCTTTCCCCAGAAACCAAGTTGGCCAGCACCTGATCTTGGACTTCCAGCCTCCAGAACGATCATAAAATAAATGCCTGTTGTTTAGGATACCTGGTCTATGGTGTTTTGTTACGCCAGCCTGAGCTGACTAAGCTTAGGTTTCCATGCTGCCCAAGCTAATTAATCAAATTCTCGCCATAGCTATTTTTAATCAGCTGGAGTTACCTTCATCAACTCTGAGTTTGTGTATGTAAAAGGATTGGGAAGAAGGGGGTGAGTGATGGGTAGGCTGAGTAGCAGATGATAGCCTTAAAAATACTTTCTTGCAAAATCAACCTGGGAATGCTTCGTATTTAAAAATTTGCCATTCCAACAAAGGACAAGTTATTTCATCTGATAGAAGCAAAAGCGAATGTAAGGGATATCTTCATGGAATTAAAAGTTGAATACTGTCTTTAGCTTCCCATACCAACCTTCCCTTAAAACTATCCTAAGATTAACTTGATATATTTGGTTTTAAGGTAAGTTTAGCAACTTAATCCCTAAAAAATATAGATGGTGATTATTTTACAGAATTCGCTCCTTTCCCCCAAATGATGTCTGTTTCTCTTTTCCTGAATTCCCAGCTCTGTTAGTTCATTCCATATTTCAGTTTGGAAGCAAGTTTTAAAAAGCAGAAACCGCTTCTTCTCTTTATAACCTAGAAGGCATTTTTACAACTCTGTCTAACAAATGTCATCATTCTCACTAAGTGCGCTTTTTTGATAGGGCCAAGAGGCACGTTTTATTGGCTTAGCAGTTTTTACCAGTTTATGTGCATTATGCTGTTCGAGCATATCTTTATGTCTGCATGAAAGGACATTGATTTAGAGCAAATTTCTATCAGCCCACTTTTCAAAATCCTGAAGATAATCAGTATTATTTTGAGTGCTCTAGCCTTCATGTAGATATTATATGGGGGGAAAAAAAAACCACCCCATTGCCCTGAGCTAAGATTTTCAGCCAAGATTCTGGAAGAACCCAGCCTGAATCTAGTAGTAGTTAATGATTCATAAATTTTTCCTGCTTATACTTTAGTATTTTTTCTGTGTCTTTCTCAGCAAATTTAGATGTCTGCTAAGGATGATTTCAAATATAGGTCACACAGTGTTTCTCGGGATGAGAATCCAGCTGAAATCTATCCGCATGTATGCTGAACGAATTCGAGGTGTGTGTTACAGAATGTTCCCTGCCGAACACCTCCCCGAGGCTCCTGACGTGTTGTGGGGATGTGGCAGTGTCGGGGAACAGATCGGCATGGCCCTGTCTCTGGGGGGCTCCTGGTCCAGG
>NW_006438867.1:7414984-7417537 GCF_000325575.1 Pteropus alecto
AGCGGGACAGTGAAAACTATGTGGCTTGTACCATGAAGTATGAGTGTGTCACGTCTGCAGATGCTTTGGTCTCCGGTAGATTGAATTCTTAAATAAACCGGCTCCTGTAACGCTGTAGGCGGAGGTAGATTTCTTTGGCTGCCCTGACTGTTCGGCTTGGATTGGCCCAGAGTGGGGTTAAAAGAGAAGCTTGTGCCTCTGCTAAAAACCTTCTGGTGGCTTCTCACACGTCTGAGAGGAACATGAAAAGGCCTTCGTGGGGTACCGTTCCACCTTGCTCACCGTGAACTCCTTTCTGTTCCCCGGGCGGGCTCGCCAGCAGGCTGCCGCCTCGGGACCATCATGGGACGCATGGGTCCTTCACCCAGACGCCAGGTGGCAAACACGCTCCCTCGATTCAGGTCTCCCAGGGAGGCTGTCCTTGAACCTGGCTCAGTCCATACTGCTTCCTCTTTCCTTAGCTCTGTTTTCGCTTGAGAGCACTTAGCACTATGAGACATACGGAACTTTTGTTTTAATTATTGATCACCTGTCTCCACAAAGCAGAAAGTAAGTTCTGTGAAAGCAGGCGTTTTGTTTCTTTTGTCCTCTGCTCCATTCCCAGCGCCTGAGGCGATGTCAGTGCAGGGCAGGTGCGGGCGGGGGCGCTCGATAAATGTTTGAGAGTGAATGAATTGGAGTGGTGCCCTCCTTAAACAACACCCTTCCCGCAACAGTTACTCAAGTTATGCTGAAAGCATCGATGATGTAACAATGGAGACGAAAATGTGTGTGCTAGCAAAGTCACCCCTTTTCTCCTTTCATTATTTTTCTAATTTGGGGGCACCTGCTTATCTGTTATTATCTGCGTGTTCTGGGCTACCTGCGTATAGGAAATTGACGCCCATGTGAGAGACTGCAAAGCCCTTGGAGGAGGCAGAGAGCCCTTTGTCTGTGATTCTGAGTGCAGGGTGCTCGTCGGATCTCCACTTGGACACTAGAATAGAAAGAAAAAAAAAGCGTTGACTGGAAATTTGGATAAACGCTTCCTTTAAAAGTTATATAACTTGTTTTTTGTTTTCTCATTTTCATGTGCCTTCCGAAGGGTGACTGGCTTCATTTACAGCTGTTACTACTGAGTGCTTTCATAAAATCAGTCCAGCAGGCTCGTGTTGATTGTGCACCTACTGTGTGTAGGCATTGTTTTGAGGGGAGTGATGCGAGATCAGACTGGAGAAACGAGGGAAGGCCAGACCACGTAGATCTGTAAGTCGCGTTGGAATCTGGACTTGATCCTCAGGACGATGTGAAACCTTTGAAATTTTGAACTAAGGAATGAGGTGATCAGATATGTTTTTCAATAACAGCCTTATTGAGATAAAGTCACCTACCGTGTAATTTACACATTTGAAATGTACAATTTTATCATTTTTAAGATGTTCACAGATGGTGCCACCATAGTCCATATTAGAACATTTTCATCATCCTTCCCCACCCCAAATGCCCTGTAGTCATTAGTCACTCCCAGTTTCTCCCACCCCCCAGCCCTAGGCAACCACTAATCTATTTCTGGCTGTATAGATTTGCCTGTTCTGGACATTCCTTGTAAATGGAATTATTCAATACGCGGTCTTTTGTGACCGGTTCCTTTCATTTATCATAATGTTTTCAAGCGTCATCCATGTTGTGGCATTTCACTTCTGTTTTATTGCCAAATAATATTCCATTGGGATATACTACACGTCATTTGTATATTCATTAGTCGGTGGACGTGTGGGTTGTTTATGCTCTTTGACTGCTGTGAATAATGCTTCTGGAACATTCGCGTACAAGTTTTTGTGTGGGTGTGTGCTTTCAGCGGTCTCGAGTGTGTACCTCAGAGCGAAAGTGCTGGGTCATATGGTTACCCTGTGTCTCACCTTTTGAGGAAGTGCCAGACTGTTTTCTAAAGTGATTGCGCATTTCGCATTCCTACTAGCAAGGTATGAGAGTCCCAACTCTGCCACAACACTTGTTATTATCTTTTTTATTATAGCATCCTAGTTCATGTGAAGTGGCATCTCATTGTCGTTTTGAATTGTATTTCCCTGATGACTAATGATGTTGAACATCTTTTCATGTGCTTATTGGCCATTTGTATATCTTCTGGAGAAATATCTATTCAGATCCTTTGCCCATTTTTTTAGTTGTGTTGTCTCTTTATTACTGAGTTGTAGGCGTTCCTTATATACTCTGGATACGAGTATCTTATCAGGTATATGATTTGCAGCTAATCTCTTCCATTCCGTAGGTCGTCTTCTCATTTTCTGGATGGCATTGTCTGAAGCACAAACATTTTTCAATGTAACGAAGCCCAATTTGTCCCCTCATTCTTTCGTTGCTTATGCTTTTGGTGTTTTGGTGTTTTGCCTGATGTAGGTCAAGAAGATTTACTCTTCTTTTCTTTTCTGATAGTTTTACAGTTTAGCTCTTACATTTAAGTCATCGGTCCATTTCGAGTTAACTTTTGTACATGACGTGACGTAAGGGTCCAGTTTCATTCTTTTACATATTCTGTTGTCCCAGCACCATTTG
>NW_006438867.1:7417683-7454621 GCF_000325575.1 Pteropus alecto
TTATGTTTGTCAGTAATCTCCTATCTAAATTTTAACACCCATGTTTCATGTATAGTACATTAGATTGCCAAATAATCAAATGTTTCTTAGAAAAATAATGAACCTTTGTGTTACAGGTGAAAAAACAAAAAAAAAAAAAACAAAAAATCATAGTGCTTCTTTGCAAATGATACATACAAGCCACTTAACCCATATATGACCATGCAGTTAAGCATAGATAAAGTATCTGGAAGACAATAAATGCAATCTCAGCATTTTTTTTCTTTACACTTCCCCCAACCAGAATTTTCATCTCTGGTTCTATTGCATTTTTACATTATCCTTCTTTCCATTTCTTTCCTTTCCTCATCTGTATATCATTATTCTTTCTTCCATTTCTTTCGTTCATTCATTCATTCATTCATTCATCTCTAGTAAATCAGATCAGAGCAGCTTGGATTAAGGAAGTGAAGAGAAACGAACAGATTTGAGGGGGATCTAGATATAGAATGGAGAAGACTCTGTAATCAGGTATGAAAGGCAAGAGCGAAGGAGAGGGAACTGCCAAGAGTGGTTCTGGGGTTTAGCGTTTTGATGGTAACGGTAGCTCCTGAATGCTGGGACTGGGCTTCCTACCGAGGATTTTGGGGGAATTATTTCACATGCTGTTCAGAAATACTTCCAAGACAGCTACCACCACGCCACAGTCAGACAAAACCAAGGCTTGGGGCAACGAAATCACTTACCCTCAATCAGAAAACTGTGAAATTGTAAATAATGGTGCCTTTTACTACTTCAATTAACTCCTTTTACTTTGTTGAGCATTTCTTTTTAAAAAGTATCCAAGTCTACAGCCAAGCCACCCTGAACGTGCCCGATCCCGTCTGATCTCGGAAGCTAAGCAGGGTCAGGCCTGGTCAGTACATGGATGGGAGACCACCTAGGAAGACCAGGTGCTATAGGCGTAAAAAATAAAAATAAGGGATTGTAAGCTGACAAGGTCCTTGCAATCTGTGAGGTCAACCAGGGGTTGCCTCGCCCTAACCAAAAATATAAAAGAAATTTCCCATATCTCCCTGACTCTATGTCATTTATGACTGTGTTTTGGCGGCTCTACCTCCTTTTTGAGAGATAAACCCTAATCTGAGAACTGCTCTTTGTGTAATTGATCCCGGTCTTACAGCATGTGCTCAGTTTACAGTTCCTCACGGTGGGGCAAGTACCTGATACACACATGGTGGATTTAAAAATTGAAATTACGCTTACTTCTCTTTGACGGTTTAGTCATCTTCCTCTTACTACGATATATATCTATACGTATATTAGTGCTGAAAGGTCCAGGGGGTGAACGGAACAAGTGGCAGGGCCCCCGGGCCTGGTGCAGGTGGCCTGCTCCTGAGGCGTGTGGTGTGGGCCCCGGCACTTCATCTGCCCGACGTCGGGACTGGTTCGGTCACTGGGCTTTAATTCGCCTGGCATCATGCTGCTTTTCAGAGCGGGGCAGTGACAGTAGAAGCTGGGGGGAGACCACCTCTTTGTCACAGCGAGGAAGTGCGGCGGCTGTTTTAAAATCACGCATTTGTGAAATTCCTTGAGTTGGAGCAACTCTAGAATAAGAAAATTTATTAAGAAACATTTTGCTGTCTCAGAGACTCAGAGTCAGAAGAAATTTAAATGACTAGATATGTCAATAAGTAGTTTTATTTACTACTTGTTTTTGTGACTTTTTTATTGACCTGTTTTTGTGAGTCTCTTGGTTCTCTCTAACCCGTCTACCCGTTCGTGGTGATGGGAGCTAGCTGCTGGACAAAGCCGAGAGCTCGTTTGCTGTTATTTCACTGCCAATCTGTTGTGTCTGGAGGAATATGGAATTTTTGTCCAAAGAACTGCAAAAATCAATATTTACTAAAAAAAAGAAAGAAAGAAAGAGAATGATAAAGAACCAGCAATAATCTAGAAAACATCCTTCAAGAACACCAATACTTCGGCCCAGCCTCTGAAGACAGAATGTAAATCAGGGAAAGAAAAACAGGATAATTAGCCAAGAATAACAATGAAAGATTAAAACACCAGTAAATCGTTTTAACTTGATTTTTAAAAGTTGGTCAGAAGTAATTTTTAGAAACATGTGTGGTTTTATTTAGTGACAAATGAAGTTTGGGAGCGTTTCTTCTGTTGTAACTGGCTTTTGGCACTGATTAGATCAGAATGAATGAATGAATGAATGAATGAATGAATAGAAAGATAAAGTCAGTGCAGAATGGCAGAGGGAGCAAAAGGGAACGCGCCCTGTTCGTGTGTTAAAGCACCCACCCACGCATGTGGATGCCCAGTGTATTTGGGGGTTTCAGAAGACTTTTCCCTTCTTTTTTTGCCTCTTTGAATTAAAGCTTGTGTGAAAAGCTCAGAGGTCAGTGTTCGCGGATGCTTTCACCCTGGCCTTCCTCAGCTGAGCACTTACTCCGTGACTCCAGCTCAATGCCGGAGAAGGGCTTCAAGCTCCAGTGTCGAACGGCTTTCCATTTCATGTCTCCCAAATAAAACACTTCCACAGCATCCCAGGCCTGTGCCGGTCGGGGTGCTGCTGACGCTCCCTCAGAGACAAGATTCACGAAGCAGGAGGAAGATGAGACGTGCGGTTGCTTTGGTGCGATCAACCTTTCGAACCTACAAAGTGCGTTTTTCTGTGGGGCTGCAGATTTCCTGGGCCCATGTGAACAGTTAGTGAGCGGGGCTGACCTTGGAGGTGAGGTGAACTTGGAAGACACTGCGAGGTAATCAGACAGACAGACAGACAGATATGTTATTCCCGTGACGATTATCTTCTCCACAAGCAGTTCTTGGTTCTTGGTGATCATTTCTTTTAAGTCTAACTTCTTTTCCATCCACTTGGCCGTCTGCGAATGGTGCTGTGGGCCTCTGCCAAGAACTTCATGTAGCTTCTCTCATTAAACCATCATCACCCAATAGAGGCGAGTTAAACACCATGTCCCAGAGCTGATTTACGTGCCGAACGGCTCGGGCATTTGGGTGTGCCATCCAGTAACTTCTAGCCACATTCACAGATAGGCACGGCCGTCATCACAGCCGATTTTAACACATTTTCATCCCCCCCAGGCGTGCGTTCCAACAGCCCCAGCTTCTAGCCCTAAGCTCCCACTTTCTGTCTCTACGATCCGCCTCTTCTAGACATTTTGTATAAATAGGATCATAGAACACGTGACTTTTTGTGACCGGCTTCTTCCACTCGGTATGACGTTTTCGAGGCTTATCCACATCACAGCACGTGTCAGTATTTCACGGCGGGATAACGTTCCGTTGTGTGGTTATAGCGCATTTTGTTCATCCGCTCATCCGTTGGTGGATATCCGGGTTGTTTCTGCCTTCTGGCCGTGCTGCTGGCCACATCCACGTAGAGATTTTTGTGTGGACGGTTTCCATTTCTCTTGGCTGGATGCCGGGGAGCGGGATTGCTGGGCCAGCGGGAGCTGTTTGCTGAACCTTCGAGCAACTGTCGGACCGTTTTCTGCCCCGGCTGTGCCATGTTACACTTCCTCCGGCAGGCTAGCTCTCCACATTGACGCCATCTCTTGCTGTTGTGTGGCACGGTGTGTTATGTGACTTTGCCACTAGAGCCACCCCAGTAGGTGTGACGTGGGGTCTCGCTGTGGGAGCCGTGGCTCCGACCCCACCTTGCAGCCTCCATTCCCACGTGGCCTCCTTGGTCACTTTCCCCCTTCCTTCTCGATGGCAGTGGCGCTAGTCCCTTTTGCTCCCTAGGCTTCCGTCAAGGTTGCCACCCGAGGGCCCTACTCCAGTGCTGTTTGGTCCCAGTGCCTCCCTGACCAAGTCCTCAGGGGTCCCCCATTCCCTACAGAGCACCTGAGGGGACAGGTGCTCTGTTATTGGCCTCAGCCTGTGACCCTTAGACAGACGGTCTGCCCAATGAGACTGCATATTTACTGCACCCTGCGCGTGCCGTGTGCTGCCGCCCTTGGAGCCCTGGTTCCTGCAGCCCTCCCTCCGTCCCACGAGGCCCCACTGCCCACCCAGATGGAGTGGACTTCCTCCTGCTCCTCCGCACGTGTCATAGTGACACACACTTGGCGCTGCTTTATGGCTTCGCATTTATGATCCATCTTGACTTTCATCTCTACATACCAAATATGCATGTGACAGATAAGAGCCACGATAAAATGGCTGCTTTTCTTCGCTCCCTGGCTGAGAAGCTTAACCTTCCCAACGCCATCGAAGACCCCTCTGTACCTAAGATCACGCCTTCTTTTCGATCCCACGGAGGCAACTACTCCGATTGATTTCGTGTTTTCACTCACCGGCTTTCCTGTAGAGTTTCTGCCGGTCTGTGACCCAGATGGCTTTCCTGTCCATGTGTTTGAGTGTGGAGTAAATGGCATCATATGGCAACGTGGCTTATTTTGTTAGTATTTCGTCCAAGGTTATTTGCGTTCAATCCGTGTTTATTCACATAGCTGCAGTGTATTCATTTTCACTGCTACATAAAGTTCCATTGTGTGACTGTTAACACAACTTATTTTATTATTCTCCTGTCAGTGGACGTTTGGCTCGCTGCCACATTTTTACCATCACACGCAACGAGGCTGAGGAAGTAGTAAATGTCTCCTCGTGCACATGTGCAAATATTTTTCTAGGGTTTGATACTTGGACGTAGACTTGCTTGGTAGTGGGCGATGTGCGTTTCCAACTTCACTAAATAACGCAAAATTATATTCTTAAGCGAATTGCCAGCAGCGTATAAAAGTTTCTCCAGATCTACATCCTTGCCAAAAACACGTCTTTGTAAAGTGTTTATCATCTTACCGACTTTGCAGATATGAAGTGGCTCATCTCCTGGTCCCAATTTCTCCACCTGCTAATGAGATGACTTTAAAAAAAAAAAAAATTTTGGCAATGCATTTTTTTTTCCTGGCCTCACGGTCTTTTATCGTGCGTTAATTTGGCTGTAACGCGTGTCTTTTAGGCATCTGCCTGGCACATCTTTTCCTATCCTTCCGCTTTTGGCTTTTCTGTATGCCTCTTAAGCAACATCTAGCTGGATTTTGTTAGTTTTTGTGTTTCTGACTCCAGGTGGAGGGTCTGTGTAGCTGGAGGATTTTGCCCATTTCCACAGAGGCTACGGCGATTGTCGTGGTTCGGGGTTGGTGAAGAATGTCAGGAATGAGTTTGTGTGTATCCGCTGTGCGAAGCGGCGCTCCAAGATGGCCACGGGACTCCCCGCCCTCTGTTGGATCCCCCTGCGGAACCCGTGAGACCAAGAGTGAGATGAATTTATGTCCACGGCTCGGTTATGTTTTATGGCAAAGCTGACTTTAAGAAAGGGAGATTATCTGAGCAGACCTGACTTCTGTGAGCCCTCTAAATCTGAGTCGAGAGATCAGAGGTGGGGGAGTCAGAGGTTTCAAACAGTACAATCTGACAGCTTATTGCTGATTCGAAGATGTCGGGGACCACATGGCGAGGAATGTAGGTGGCCTCTAGGAGCTGGGAGTGGCCCTCAGATGCAGCTAGCCCGGAAATGGGAACCTCAGTCCTGACTTCAAGGGACTGAATTTGCCGCAGCCACATGAGCTTAGAAGAGGGCGCCAAAGTGCAGATGATCGCCCAGCATGGCGGGATTATCTGGTGTTAAGAATGGACAAGAGAGTGGACACCAGACGATATGTCCTGTGGTATCAGAGGCCAGGTGACCAGAGCTCGGGTCTGGAGTCTGGACGGTCAGGTGAGGATAGCCAGTATATGGTCCCGATCATTTTTATCTTGGACCAAGCCCGGGGACCATTGGCTGTCTGTTTCTAGGTGTCCGAAGGGAACATGAACGCTCCCCATACACGCCGACCCCCCGCCTCCCAGAGTCCCCCCTCCCTCTAGGCATGCCCCGCGTGAATGAGCATCCAGCAGGAGCCGTGATAAGTGCTGGCTTCTCTATTATGCCACCTCTCTGAAGGTCATCGTTCACCTGGACAAACACAGGACCTAAAACAGGCTGGTGCTAAAACCACAAAAACAAACTTGCCCTTAAACTCTCCCATTTTTCTTCACCATTTTACTCTGCTTCGTGTCGTCTGTGGACACAGGTCTGGATAAGTTAAACCACGAGGCACCTCATGTACCAGTGAGGACGGACCAGGGGCTTTGGGGACAACCCGAGTAAGGAGCCGCATGCAGATCCTGCAGACGAGGGACAGGAATGGCTGCGATTGGCCAAGGTGGGATCTAAGGTCCTTTTCAGACCCCAGGTTCAGTCTGTGATGACTTTGACCCTGAGAGTGAGCATCCTCAGACCTGAGGGACCGGAGACCAGTGTCCAGGACACCAGAGGGCCTTCTCTGGACGGAGGAGCCAGCGAGCCAGGCTTCTCAGCTCTTGGGTCACTTCATCCCATGGGTACAAAGCTGTGTCCAATTAAGGTAGCCACACTCCTGCTCGTGGCTCCCAGACAAATCCGGGAAGGCCAGCCTGGGGACCTGCCTCCGCCTATGACCAGCCACCCGCGTGGCCTGCCCTGCCTGTGGACACGCATGCCTACCCTTTGCGGTTCGTTAGGAGAACACCGCCCATCCGCTCACTGACCTGCCGGACGCCGCTTCCAGCCCGGCTTTCCATTCGCCTCCCGCTGCTGCGGCTGGCTTCTGCCTGGTTTTCCTCCCGGCGTTCACGTAAGAACTGCTGCTCCTTCCTGTTTCAGTCCCTGCAAGTGACTTTCTCGTTTCTGGTGGCACAAAGAAGGGTCCAGCCAAAAGGGGAAATGGGCGTGAGTCCGGAGAGGCTAGGAAGACAGCAGACTGGTTTCTGCTCTGGCTTGAGGATTGGTCTCGCGGCTTCTAAGTCATGTCTCCGTAAGGACCAGCAAGGTCAGTCCGATGACCTTCTGGCTAAATGTCACATGCCGTGGCGACGACACTGATACCAGCGCATATGGGGCACTCGTTATGTACCAGGAGTGTGCTTAGAGTTATATATGTGTGGTTTACTTCATCTGCAGTTTTTTGTTTGTTTGTTTGTTTGTTTGTTTTATAAGAAACCAAATCTCAGAGAGGAAAAGTCACTTGACAAGTAAACTCTTAACTTGCGGGACATATGTTCATCGTCAGTGTATAAATAGAACTGTGTTTAATAGAAAACGATGATAAACTATTTTGGACCTATCTATTTCAAATACATCAGTAGTGTTTATTATTTTTAAAACTCCTTTAATGAGAATTATTTTCCAAAGAAGATACTCTGCTGATCTGTGTAAAACAGGTCGTAAGGTTTTATTTTACATAAACCGAGGCACCTCGTCTTTGAGAAGCTGGAAGGCACCCGTAGCACCACAGCAAGTGTCCCTGTAACCAAATGTACGAAATGGGGTGGGGAGGCTGGGGGAGACCTGGAAGCTGGGGGAGTCGTTTCCTAGCAACAAACTGCAGCAAAGTTAGCAGCTTGAAATGACACGCATGTGCTCTCCTGTGTTCTGGAGGCTCCAGGGCAGAATCTGTCTCTCCAGTCTCTGGTGGACGCTGAATTCGCAAGTATTTCTGTAAGGAACGAACTCCTTGGCTTGTGGCCCCTTCTTCCATCTTCAAAACGCATCCCTTTGTCTCTGTTTCTGTTGCCACGTTGCCTTCTCCTCTTCTGTAGTCAACCATCCCCTGTGGCCGGCGTCCGATTACGTCAGAGCCCACCCAGACAATCGCAGATGAACCCACCATCTCCACATCCTTAACTTACCTGCAGAGTTCCTTCTTCGCCATACAAGGCAACATTTACGGGTCCCGGGGATTAGGACGTGGACATATTTGGAGACTGTTATTTAGCCAACCATGGTTGGCTTGAAGGGACGTAGGAACTATTTGATTAACTCCAAGGAGTTTTTATGAGAAGAAGGCTGGACTTCTAAGGGTCTGGAGGAAATATCCAGGAACAGTGGTGAAGAAGGGCCCTGAGCAGAGAGGGGAGTTGGGGAGGGACATGGATGTGTACGTTTCAACGCTCTTTCTCTCTGTCTTGATTTCCAGGGTAGTGCCTGGTCTCTTTACTGTCTTGTCCTCATTCTTCCCCAGTGGGGGTACAGAGAGTGTATGCAACGTAGAATTGGGGGGGAGCAAAGCCACAGAGAAAAGCTGACACACCTCAAGGGACATTTTTTCCCTCATCTCTCAGAGAGGAACATTTGTTTATAAGTTAACCTAACTACAGTATGATAGAGAATGGAGAAGTCACCGGAATTTTCAAGATCAGCAGTGAAACTTGAAAAATATTCAAGCTTAACCCCGATGTGACAAACTCTGATAGTCTGAGAAACGGTGTTTACTGTATTGGAGCATGACAGGAAGAAGTTAAAGCTTTCTTGGTTCTGTCTGGTTTCACAAAGAGAGTTAGCCCCAAATGCTGCGGATAAGCAGGGAAGTGATTTTTGTCGCTGTTGTTATTTGTACTCTCTTCTGCCAAAGCCAAAGGAGCCACATTTGCAAAATGAAAAAGCAAGTATTGCAGGCCTTTGGCCGACTTGAGAATCTGTGTCCTAAATGACTGGAAATGCTTATGGCTAAAGTCAGCCCATATCCAGAATAAACTTGCCCAGAGGGATTTTTCAGACTAACGCAGGAGAACAGTAATAAAACACAAACTCTAAAGTATCCTCCAGCAACAAAAACACGTGGGATGTTTTTCTATATAATATTTCACATTAAATGTAATTGTAGATTAACTTTTATAGAGAAAATATTTATTCAAGCCAGATATGCTTAAACCCTTTCATTTCCTCCAGGATGACAAAGCGCTGGGAATATGCCGTCCTTTGTAATTTCCTACCCAGTTACCCCAGTTACGGGCGGAACGTTGGCTCTGCAGGGTCTGCAGTCAGAAACCACCGCAGACGGAAGTCTTAAACTGACCAGACCCTGGATCTGGAGCTGAGGCCTCTGCGTTCTGGTCCCAGCATCACAGCCCGCTCCTCGTATGTGGTGCGTGGCCTTGCTTGCCACACGCGGCCCCCCGCACCTCGTGGTTCTCCGGCTCCAGGGCGGGCGTGCTACGGGCTAGGTTGTCCAGATGCAAGGACCTTTCCCACTGTCAACTCGGCACGTGGTCGGTCTGTCAGAGACCACGTGCTCTGTCACAGTTAGTTCAAACCAAAGCCTGTTTTATTCAGATGTCTTTCTCAAACGTCAAATTTTGAAAGTATTTATTATTGCCTAACGATATGCTTCTTACTGAACCTCTGTATGATTAATAAGTAATATTTATTAATAATCCATTATTTTCGTTTAGAATGTAACAGTATCTAAATTTCTGGTGCGAACAAACTTAGAAGCCATAGCAACCTAGGGAAGAGGATTTGAAGAGAAACCACCTGGCCTTGAACTTGGCCTCCAGTTGTGGGGCTTCCTCAAAGAATTGACTAGAATCCTACGTTCTTCCCCTGTATGAAATGGGGGTGCCTACCTCACGGACATATCCAAGTGTAATGTGCCTCACACAGCACCTGGCTAATAATATCCCCTGTTTAACAGTAGAGGTAGAAGTGGCAGCAACATCTGTCCACTATTCTGTCTACACCAAGCCTCACATCTCGAGTTGAAGCCATCCGTACTTAAAGGTCATATACTACATTTCAGGATAACTTAGGATATTCGATCCATGAGACGGGTGGATGAACTGTGTCTGCCTTAGAGAGAAAATAGACGTTCAGAATGGCCAGGATCAAGTCACACTGTTGCTTGCAGCTGTTTGCGATGACTGAAAACTGTGCACACTGAGCCTGCGAGAAGGGGACCGCTGTGTCCCAGGTCACGCGGCCGCACCGTGGACAGGCCACCTCTGTCTCGTCTTCTGTCTCATGCTGTTTCCGTGACCGTGGGCTTTCGAGCAGACGTCCCCACCGCACCCACAGGCGTGTGCCAGCGTCTGCTCGTGGCAAGCGTTGGGGAGATGTGTGATTGGCACACGCCTGTGCGCGAAGTGTGAGTCTCGAACTGATGCGAAGTTCGTGCCCATTTCGTTCTCCTTGGAAAGTGACCACCATTAACACGAACTCTGAAAGCTCTGTGTTTCAGAGTCACATGGAACTTCACCTCAGGCCCTGTGGGATGATGCTCTTCCGGTTACATTCACGAGCCCGGACGTTGTTCGTTTTTGTTTTTGTTTTTCTCTCTCTATTTTTTGGCACGAGATTTCAATCAGTTTATCGGGTTACCCTGACATGACCGCGCCCTCGGATCGCTTCTGCTGGTTCCCCCAGGCTCGTCCCCATTTCCTCTTTCTGCACCGGGACTGTAAGCCCGTCCACTCATTACCTTGTAGTGCAGAATCGAGATGACCCCGCCGTGATTTCTGTCCTCCCTGCCCTCTTAGCTCCTCTGTGCTGCCAAGAGCCAGGGAGGGCTGGAAAGCAACCGCACGCGTCCAGTGCCTGCAGCGTGGCCAGAGCGGACCCTGCAATTGGTGCTTTCGTCTGCTGTCTCGCTTACCCCTAATTAGCGCCCCGTGGGGCAGGCTTTGACATGTCTCACTGGGCTGTCAGCGCTGTGTCCAGTGTGTCACACGTGTCGATAGTTTAGGATCTGGACTCAGGTCCGAGTTCACTTATTCTATCGCTTATTTGGAGTCTTTTGTGACACCCGGATCTTTTTCTTCATGTGCTGTTATTAATATTATCAGCAGCAGCATCGAGGCTCAAAGTCGTCCTTGTCCTCCACTTGTTCGGCTTGTTTTGTTTATTTTTCCCCTTTTCTTTCAGCTGACTTCGTTAAATAGGAAAGGCTAGGAGTGGTGATGAGATACAAGATTTGAGAAGAGACTTAGGCAGTCCTCCAATTCAGCACTTCAGAAGCTGCAATTAAGGGAAATTCATTCAGGATGCTAGTGATTCCCCGCACGAATAAATAAGTACAGTCGTTAAATTTGGCGGTTTTCCCCGCATCTTCAGCACGCTGACGTACATCGCGTCAGAAGGGAAAGTGGCACACCGCGCCTCCCCAACTCGTTTCTGCTCACGTCTGACTTAATTTGTTAGAAAGCAACGATCAGATTAAGACAGATTCATCTTCGACAGCATCGATCGAGTTTCGCTGTGAAGAACGAAAGAGAATGGTGATTCGGAAGTTTCGCTCTGTGTCGGGACTGCCCACTGTTACACCGGTGCCCCCCGCTTCCGCCGCCGGTGTTTCAGATGTAACAACCGCGTGAAGGAGCGGGCGCTCCTGCAGGAACTTCGACGCTTCTTCACTTGTAGCCTCAAGCGCTGCAGTCACCATCCCGCAAGCCGTGCACAGTGCTGGCTTCTTTTCATGGGTCGGGCTTCTTAATTTTTTCCCGTCTTCTTACTTTACAGTTTTATGTGTTTCCTAGACCCAAAGCGAGTGCCATAAAGAAAGCCAAACGTAGGATCCCTGCCCAATTTATTTACTCTGGAAAAGCTTGCTACGTAAGATGGGATTTGAGGAGTTCATGGATTTTTATTGTTTTCAAAGGAGGGACTAAAGATGAGGATTAAAGCCACAATCATTCGAATATCGACCAACTGAATTCTTGTGCCTGTGGTTTTACCATCCTCTTCCCAAAGCTTTTTGGCCACAGGGTGCTTTTTATTTGGAGGAAGGTCTGTCTAGTCTGGTACTTTCGTTTTTCTGGGTAAAGGTCCTAAGTCCTCAAGAGAAAAAATAGAATATAATAATGTTCTCTTCAGTTTAAAAAAAAAGGTGGAGGCCATTATGGTGAACCTGACACATACGCGAGAACTGGATCGCATGCGATGACGAGTGCGAGGGTGTCACTCAGAACTACGAAAATGCACGGCTCGCTCTTTTCATTCGTAGGAGTGCAAAGGACGCCACAAAATATTTGCACGCAGCCACACCGGGGACTTGATTTCAGTTTTGTCAATTGTTGTGAAAACCTTAGGCTCCGACAATGTAAACGGTTGACTTGAAAGTGACAGTATAAAAGTGACAGCAAATTAGCCAGTTTTCAAGGGCGGGCAGTGTGGTCTGTCTCAGAGATCCGGTGTCCTTGAAGGTTCCCCAGTGCCATGTTCCGCGTGGCCCTGCTCATGGACGTCCCCTCCCAGCCTCTTCTCCTTCCCCTCTGTCCCGAGCATGTCAGATCAGGCCCTGCTCAGGGTCCCTCCTGGAGGACAAAACCCAGCTTCTCCCTCCCCAGCACCAAGTGCGGGGATTTTCCAGGGGGGAAAAATAGGACACACCCCACACACACATCCTCGGCTTTGTAGGAAGCAGGCAACTTTCCCCCAAGAAATAGGGTTGGGCAGTTGGGAGTGTCGAGGGTCCTCTGCAGGCTGTTGTTCCCAGCGTCACCGCAGAGCGGAGCAGCACTGCATGATGGGAAAGGCAGCGGTACCAGACCTGGGAGACGGGGTTGTGGCCACACAGCGATGGTGTCACTTATCAGCAACAGACTTCACACTTGGGACCTCCATTTCCTGTTTGTGAAATAAGTAAGAAGGGGAGGCTACATGACCCCCAAGGTATTGCTTGTTGTCGCTCCGACACGCTGGATATTTAAATTCCAGTACCTGGGATAACTAAATAAAATGTCTCCTGAATTTGTTTTTAATATGTAGTTCGTGGCCAAGAGTATTCACTGATATAAAGGAATCATTTAAAGAATTACTTTTTTAAGTTTTCTATGGGATTATATTTAATTCAAAATGTTTTATTTTCGCCGCGTCCTTTGTAATGGATTTCGGCCCATCTATGAGCTGAGTTGGTCTAAAAAGCTAAATGATAACAGAATGGGTACTGTGTTTTATGAATCAGCCAGTTCTCAAAGGGATAAAAAATTATGAAAAAAATCATAATTTAGCCCAGTAAAAGAACTAGCTATGGCTCAAAAAAAAAAAGACCGTACCGTACATTATTGCTGATTTGTCCCACAGGTGTGAATAAACCTGGAAAGCATAAACATTTGGAAGTTATTGAAAATTTATTGAAAATGTAGTGCAAAACTCCCACCCTTCCTTTGTTCCCATCCAAAATGTAGAACTTTTACAGTTGCCCGGGGTTTTCCTTATATCTCAGTCGTGTGATTTTCCCACATGTGAGAAAACTGAGTGGGTAGGATCTAAGAATAACAAGCTGTTAAACGGCAACTTTACATGCCTTTAGGATGAAATACAGACAATGGGAGGTGTGTGTCATGGAAAAGTTCAGTGCCTAATAAGGAAGTAACCTGACTGACAGCAGGTGTTTTGATTAACAGAGAAGTTCGTTTATAGCATAATAAAGAATGGCATGAAGGGTTATATTGCACAAAAAATCAGGACAGATTTCGCGGGGAGAGCAATTTCTCCTTGCCCCCAGCTGTAAAAGTAATAGATGTGTGTTGTAGAATTTGTAAAAAAAAAAAAAAAAAGAAAGAAAGAAAAAGAAGGAATTAGAAATCACAAATGGTGTCACCGTTCTAAGACAATTACTGTTATTTCCTTAACACTTTTTGTCTGCACGTTTCTCTATGTGCATGCTCATTTGTGCTTCATTTTTCACGGTGTGCTCTGCGCACTTCATGCATTTTCACAAAGCCAAAGAGGTCATACATGATGGGAGGAGATTGGAAACCTGGATTCACAGGACCGTGAAATCATATTCCTCCCACCAGGAACCTTTGGCTTTTAATTCGTGCTAATTTAGTAGCAACACATTCTGCTTTTTTATACCTTGTCAACCTTCTCACTTCCTGGATTTTAATAGTTTTTCCAAAGGGTATGGCATACAGTAGTTGCAAATATTGAATCACTTAATCTATTTTATATATGGATCCACTTAAAAAATAAAAATCAGTCATGGTCCAAAAAGTTAGCTTGAGAATCTAACCATTCCATCGCCTTTCTTCAAATAGCACTGCCCAGATCCTCTCAAACTACTTACGGACATTCTGAAAGTAAAATTGTAAACCATACATAAGTATTTAACACTCTTTGATGTCAGAAAATTATTTGCTGCTTCTACCTAATTTCAGTACCTTATGGCACAGCTTAACCTCATTTCCTTTTGATTTTTCTTCATTGGAGATGGGAAACAGCTGGTCACCTCTCCTGTAACGTTACCTTTTCCCAATATACAAGCAAGTTCAAGTTACTCTTTAACTTTCTCATCCCGTTAAAATTTCTTCTTCTAGTCCTTCTCTTTCGCTATGAAAAGCTTGCGAGAAACACTCGTAGTGACAGGCGCATGATGTGCTTTCAATAAATAGTGTCCCCGTGTCTGTCCTCCCAGTCAGCACTCCACTTGGAAAGGCCCATGTCCAGCTGGGATCAGGAACCAGGCTCATCGCTAAGACAATACTTGGAAAGGCAACATGAGGGCTTTTCCCATCTCTCGTCTGTGTCTGGAAGGTAGGAAGTGGGTAGTGAACACAGAACATTAAGTCGCACAAAGTTTCTCTCTCCTCCACTGATATTCGTATAGTACTTTGCAGTCTGCAAAACATTTGGTGTCTTAGGAAGCATTTATTGAGTGCTGACTGTGTGCCGCCCAGTGGGTGAGGTGATGGAGCATCACGGTTGCTTAAAATAGCCCTTACCTTCAGAGAGCTCACAACCCCGTAGAGGGGACAGAATGTTACAAATAATCACGACCCGTTGTGATGAGCTTCCTAACAGAGGTAAGACCAAGGTGCGTTGGTGGCAAGAAGGAACAGTTGATCCGTTCTCTCTGATGGTCAAGGGAGACTCACGAGAAAGTGCCTGACCTAGGTCCTAGTGCAACACCTAAAATAGAATTTCATTTATTCAGTCATGTGGGTCCATCCCCCCCGCCTATGAGGTGGTACCGACTCTTCATGTTGGAAAGCTCCGCACAGACTGCTGGCCAGCTAGAGTGCCGGATGCAAAGGGAGAAACAGTTTTAGGTGAAGCTGCAGAGTTAGGAGCTAGATCTTAGAGGACCCTGAGTGAAAAATAAGAGTTGGAAATTTTTACGTTAGAAAAATAACTGCCAGCAGAGGAAGGATGAAGGAGAGGAAGGTGAGTCAGGAGGGAAAGAAAAACAAGAGGCTTTTGCAGCACTCCGAGGGGGGACGGGGGGTGGCATGGAAAAAAGGCTGGAGAGGCAGAGGCACCAGAGCCAGGAAGAGGATCAAAGAGCTGGCGGGAAGATGACCTAACTTGGTCACAGATGGGTGTGGCAAAAGAAGGTTCTGGGTGTGGATCACGTGCGCATTGATTCCGCGGACAGCATGAGGGTGAGGCGATCATGGGTGACGTGGTCGCGGGCAGATATTTGGACGGCGGCCTGTGAGACATACAAGTCAGCCTGCTCAGGTGGAGGCACAAATACAAGTGTGACTTAGGACACGGTCTGCAGCGAGGATGACAGACATTTTCTGTAAAGGGTCGAACAGTCAATATCCTGGGTCTCTCGGCAGCTAAACTCTACTATCGTCGTGCAGAAGCAGCCGGGGACCATACGGGAGCCCGTGCAGGTGGCGGTGTTCCGAATCGACTTCGTGTATGAGGATGGCCACTGGCCTTGTCCAACCCGCAGGGCGCAGTGTCTGGTCCTTGGTCCGGACGGTTATCGACGTGGAGGTTGTAGCTGCTCGTGGGAGCGGACGGGAGAATGTTCCATGTGGGTGTGTCTGACGTAGATCCCTGGGGAAGACTCACCAGCAAGTGCAAACGAGACAACTCTCAAGACAAAGTGGGGAGAGGTCTTCAGTGTTTGGGGGTGCGTGTTGCAGTCAGCCCTTGCGGAGATCACTTCAGTGCTGGGATAAGGACTTCATGGCGTCCCTGAGGCAGAGGGACGTTTTTGTGGTGTGTTAGGGGCAGAAGTAGTGAACAGAAGGTGAGACCGTGAGGGCGGGGGTGTTCACCCCAAGGTTAAACCCAAGGAAACAGACCCTCGCCAGCGCGCGCCCAAACTCAAGCTCCAGTATTTGCATCTTCTGTTCGTGTGCGGTTTTTTCTTTTTTCTTTTTCTTTCTTTTCCTTTCTTTCCTTTTTTTTTTCCGTATTTGCATCTTCTGTTTGTGTGCGGTTTTTTCTTTTTTCTTTTCCTTTCTTTCCTTTTTTTTTTCCTCTATACCCACCTGGGCCCTGACTAATTCTCTTGGCAGTTTTATAAAATCCCAAGTCAAGAGGCTCCTTAAGAAGAATTAGTTACCTGTTTGTCTCCTGGTACGCAGGGAAACACCAGGGAAACGCCTCCTTTCTAAAAGAAATCTTATTCCTATTTTTTATACACCATCACTTTCGTGGACGGAGACCGGATGGCACTTTTTGTAAAGACGACACCACTCGCTGAGTCTGGAGACTGTCTCGTGCCCGGACTGGGTATGCTAGCCCGTGTCACCTTTCTACCAACCCTCTGGTTTCAGAACTGTTCTTTCTACTTTGTCCATGAGAAAAGCCCAGTGGAGTCAGAGACGCCCCCCAGAGGACGCGGCGCCCCGGGCTTCGAACTCCCCCGTCCCAGCGACTCCTCACCAGCGAGCGGAGTGGCACTGCCCACAGAGGCTGGCACACGGCTGCGACGGCCCTTCCCACCTCGTTCCATCTTCCCGTCTCTGCCTCTCCCTCCCCCACCTCTTTTTCTGGTAGCCGCTCTGGTTTAATCTTTAAGAAGGGTGGAGGGCCGTGGAATTCTGTTACATCCCGTATTTTTCATTCTGAGGTCTCCTGGCTGGTCATGTGAACTTAGCCAGTAGCAAATGATAAAAATCTGTGCTGATCGGAGGGCGGAGGGAGGTGGGAGGCGAGCGCGGGGAGCCCCGAGTAGGAAGCAGAAGGGGTTTGCGGGGCAGAGTGGGAAGAGGGCCGGGCCTGGAGGGCCCCTCCGATGTGTCAGTGGACCCTAAACACATCTGTTTTCAGCTGGCTTGCTTCTGCTAACAGTTTCTCAATTTACATATGTAAGAACTACAAGCAAAACGAGGAGAATCCAGGGCGCATGCCACTTGGGTCCCTGCCAGCTCTTATTTCAGACAGACAACTTTTTGGACGTAATACAAGATTCGTAGTTGTTTGTTTTTTTTCTAATGAGGTGGCAAGATAAGGCTGTAACTGTCACAGCTGCTGAGCACAGGATATCTGAATATTGGTTTCCTTTCAAAAGAAACTCGAAAACATACAACACTCATGGTCTAAAAAACAGTAAATTCATCCCGAGCAAACTTCTCTTGCCTGGTCGGTGAGTGCGGGCGGGAGGCCGGTGGGAGGACAGACGGGCGTGTTTGGCGGGTGAGTAAAAGCTCTCCCCTCTGTCTGAACTCTGGGATCAGGACAGTCACGTCACGCGTTTCGGGGAGGGGAAGGAAATTGGCTGGCGTTTCTCTCAGATGTCTGCACGCTCCCGTCCCGGCCCGGCGAGAGCGCACGCCGGCGTGCCAGCGCAGGGTCCAGGGCATCTTGGCCACGCCTCAGGAGACAGAGCCAGCGGCCGCATCAGAGGCGTCCTGCATCTCCCGCCCAACACCTTCTCGATCCTTAATGGAGTGTGTTGACCTTCTGTGCTCGTTTGCAGGAGGAATTCTCTTCTCCCTCAGTCGAACTGTATTGAGACAGAAACAGGACAGGGGCAGAAAGGTTTAAAGTGTGAAAGCTGTGGACTTTAACTCGCCTGCTCTATAACTAGGTAAACTGAGAGGCGGGAGCAGCCAGGATGTGGTGTAAAGGTTTTTTCTTTCTTCTAACTTTTTTTTATAGTACGTTTTGACCCTGTTCCACTGCAAAATAAATTCAACTTGGCTTGGAGGAGAGCCACACAGATGGAAAAATAGCGGGAAGACAGTAAATAAAATGTAACCTGAATGGGTTACCGCTTGTAGCTTGATGTTATGGGGATTTGCATGATGTATCTCTTTACGTAAGGAGGGATAAATTTCATGTTAATGAAGGTGGCAGATGATCCTGAATCAGAGGAGATTTCCAAAATCTGAAAGGACAGAAACATTATAATTGTACCTTAAGGAGATCAAATGTATAGGCAGGAAATAACAAAATGAGATACAGCTTGGAAAATGCACACGAATACAACTGGGGAAAAATAATGCAAAATGCAGGATCCAAGAGAACAGAAGAAATGTGTACTAAAACGCCAAAGAACAGCAATATTTGGAAGCATTCGTCGGATCCGGCGACACACTGCAGTGGATCAACTGTTGGAGGCCCCCGACGTTGCTCGTCTTCGATGAAGAGATGGCTCGATTTGCAGACAGGGTTCACTTTTGTTTCCGTAATTCATGTTGAAGGGATACGGAGACTGGAAGGCAGTCGTGGGTAGGAATGGACACAGCAACGGGCAGACTGGGGGTACAAGGACAGACGGAGGGAAGGTCTGACCTGAGACCAGGATGGTGGGGAGGTCGAAACACATGGACCTTCAGGAGAAATCAACAGGAGGAAGATCCAAGAAGGAAGGAGAAGTTGAAGACGGCTCCAACCTCCGGGCTGGGTGGGGTGGGTGGTCATTGTCCTACCCACAAGAGGGATTATAAGAGGAAGGATAATGAATTCCACATTTGCTGAGTTGCAGAAGCTGAAGGACTATTCAGCTGTAGGAGCTTCAGGTGTACAAATATGTGTTTAGGTCCAGCTGGGTGGGTCTCTAAGCTAATTGGATGTGTTAGTGATTGATATGAAATGTCAGATAATTAGGTCCTGTAGACCGGTAGCATTTTATCCCAAAAGGCTAAAAAATGTGAGACTCTCAGACACCTTGGCCAAAGCAATGGAAGCTAATCATTGAAGTATCCTTTCCATAAGATGGAAAATACAGCTAGAGTAAATAAAGCTATTTTAATAATTGGACATTTAAAAACAGATGGCTTTTAAAACTACGCAAGGAAGTAACTATTTTTAAGAACAGTTATAGGTTCTCATATTTTAGTTTTATAGGAGAGACCTGTATCTGAAAAATCAACTTAAGAATTGACTGATTCTAGAAAATCATGGAAATTTTGGTGTGAATGTAAATTTAATGTTCTAAGGAAATGATGATGTGTAAGGTTGACATCAGATTGCTGCTTGATTTCTTAAGATATTGCAATTGATTCTCCCCCTTGATAGTAATTAGCGATTAGTGAGCAGAGTACCCGGCATAGAAGTGTCTGTGGGCTTGCTGAGGCACACGCTCAAGCAAAATTTTAGTTCTTAAGTTCAAAAGCTGAGGAGCATTGAGTTATTGATCTTGAACCGAGATGCTACCTTTATGAAATGAGGACTCAGTGTCGTGGATTTGCAGAGAGGACGGTGGAGCCGGAAATTGGGGGAGCTATGTTCTGAGGCCGGATCTGCCCACTTTGGGTGCATGAGCTTCGACCAGGCTCCAGAAGTGTCCAGGCCTGACGACAGGACACTGAGGGCAGACGCCTACCTTCCACTCGTATCATACAGATTGTCAGGAGCGGTGTCTGTTTATGGATGAAAATCTCAGCAACCATCCTTACAGGGGTTTCTGAGGGTCAGGTTCCTCAGTGTGCTCATGAGGTAGAAGAGACGGGGTATGTATGCAAGGTGCATCGTCAATGTCAGCAGAGACCAGGTGTCTAAAGCAGGCGTCAAATGGGGACACGTGTTTCATTGTGAGCAGGTATTGTGACCGTTAGGGGCTAGTTAGGAACGAAAGCTCTCTGCTTCTCAGAATACTTCCTGCCTTCTCCTTACTCTCGTGAGAGTCTCACTGATCGTTTATTTTAAAATTCCCGAAGGAGGAGAGAGAGTGCACTGTGCTTTCCAAGCATATTCCCACACACACACACTCTTTTTCCGTTGGCAGTGAATCTTCTGGGTCACGTGCTCGAGGGACATGCATCGGGAACTGCCTACCAGGGGTTTTAGAGAAGAGGAGGAAGCAGTGGTTTAGAAATGGCCTTTGAAGGTTCAAAAGCAGGCCCCACTGGTCCTTCCAATCTTAAGGATATGGCACGAGGGACGGTGTGTAGCGTGCAGGGTGGGCCCTCCTGGGGAGGCCCGGGCGTTTGGGAGGCAGCGGAGTTTTGTAGAATCACTGGGATGAGCCCTAATCCAACAGCCCTGGTGTGTTGACATAAAGAGGAACCGTGGACATAGATGTGAATGCAGATGGGGCGCCATGGGAATATGAAGGCAGAGATCGGGATGGTGCTTCTACAAGACAAGGAACGGTGAAGATGGTCAGGAAACCAGCCGAAGCTGGGAGAGAGGCCTGGAACAGATGCTCTCTCTCAGCCCCCAGAAGGAACCTACCAAGCGCTCCCTCCTTCTTGGACTTTTGGCCCCCAGAACTGTGAAACCATGAACTTCTGTTGTTTAAGCGCTTTGCTATGGCGGCCCTGGAAAATTAATACGAGGGAGGTGGTGTCACGAAGGAGAAGTCCTCGCAGAATTCTAGCGGAGCAGAATATGGTCTGACCACAGGAAGGAAGTGCACATAGGCTCAAGGGTGTGTGTGGGGGGGAACGGGGAGTCGCCCCGCAGTGGGTGGTCCCCAAATCTGGGAACGTAGCTTCGCCTTTGCACATGGAGTTTACCAGCGCATTTTTCACTGGTCGTGGTAGATGTCACATCAGGTTCTGGCATATGCTGGGCTGGAAAAGCTTAAAGAAATATTAGACAAATGCGTCTCGAGGTGTCAAGTGGCACCATTGAAAGAGCTCTCCAGTGATTTGTCCTGAAGCTTTCAACAAGTTGATCGGTTTCATCCACTTCACCTGTTGTTGGGTCTTTCTTAACCTTAGCAAGAATACTAATTAGTTATGAAAACCTATATTGATGAATGAGGTGAGGGCCCTCTAAGGAACATGCATACTATTAGCTAACAGTTGATTTACTCATTGATGGAATGTCCTTGGAAAGAGTATTTTGGGTTATAAGGAAAAGTATTTTGAAATGTTTTAGGATGTAAGTTAATCCTGTGGCCACATCCATTACTTATGAAGGAAAAAGTATGTACTGTCTTTTAATACAGGAGAAATGTTTAAAGCCATTCATTATCTTATATTGTGGATCTGGCTTGGTAATTTTTACAAAGTCACATCTTCTAATATGTACCTTGATCTTGTGAGGAGGAAGGGGCTGAAATTTATTTACCCTCAGGGTGAATTTTCTTAGATATTTGCCCAATTCTTTTCAGTTTCTCGGCTTTTGTAAACCCAAATGAAATGCCGTGGATTTTATTCGAACCAGAAACTGCATTTTTAATTCGTTCTCTTCTCTTTTGTCACTGTGATACTCGCATTCACCCTCTTGCTTGCTCTTTCCTCCCTGCCCTGTGCATGAGTCACTTTTCTGTGAGGGTCTCACTACTCAGATATGCAGGTTTATGGGGTGAAAGACCCAACCGGAAATGGAGGCTGCACGTGATTTTGCATGTTTCATTTAGAAGGTACGTTCCTTACTTCTTTCAAAAGGACTAAGATGGCAGAGGGGACAACTTAACTTTTATCCAGCGGCTCCGTATTTTGAGATCGTGTGTTCATTCCAGTTACATCGGTGATATTAATCATTAGGAATTAATACAGGCCGATAATGATATCAAGGATCAAGATGCCACTGTGAGTCCTAGCTCGGCTACATCCTTATTATGTGACCTTGGCTAGAAATCTCAAGGGCCACATGCAGTGAGAGTAACCCGCCTCAGACAGTGTTTGTAAGAAAATACTCATTACACAGCATGCTCTGAAATTACGTTCATCCAGAGAGAAATACTGGAGTTTTCTTATCTTTGCTAATTAGACACAGGTTGCATTTTTCAGAGGAAAAGACCTTAGATATATTTTCAGAGGATATAGCTCCATGTCCTGCAGGTAATGAAAGGGAAATTGTAAGTCAGAGAAATACTATATGATATTACTCATATGTGGAATCTAAAAAAAGCCAGAATCGTAGGAATACAGCCAAGCATGGTGGTTACCACAGGCTGGGGGCTTGGTCTGTAGTTATAAGGTGAGTTCTGGGATCACAGTGCAGTAATCACAGTCAATATTGTATTGTGCACTTGAAAGTTGCTAAAAGAGATCTTAAAAAGAAAAAATTGGTAATTATGTGGTGTGATACAGGTGTTAGGAAACGTTATGGTGGGAAGCGTTTTGCAACATATAAGTGCTTCGGATCGACACATGGAACGCCTTAAACTTACACGACTTCATGGGTCAAATATATCTCGATAAGTCGGGGAGGGGGGAGAGGAAATTGACACCCTTTGAGAAAAGTGCAATGATCTGTGGGTGTGTCATGTGGCCAAGATGAGTATGTAGAACACCAGAGCAGACCCATCTCTTCTGACTTGCCTTCGGAGCCTTAGGGGTTATGTGAGAGTGCTGATGGTGTATAGTCCGCCTTCCCGCGTGTTTTCATGAGGTAATATGCCGAGCCACGTGCATTGTACTGCAGGCCTACTGATGTCAGTGGGAAGTGACATGTGTGGTGACAGGGACCCAGCCTAGAATTTAAAGTCAGTTGTACAATTAACTCAATTGGTATCCTGTTTTGGTTCCAAACACGGGACGTGAGAAGCTTGCGTTTGACTTGTCATTGTTTTCAGGACGATCAAATGAGGACTCAGAAGGCCTCACCGGCTTGTTCTAAAGCTAAGTCCCTCTGTGCTCTGCGCTCCCTGTCGCTCTCTGTGACTGAGCATGGGATCCTCCCGGTGACCGGGGGCGCGCCGGAGAGTTTATATGGAGAGTAAACATGAATTTAGCCAAGATATTGCTGATACAAAGATGGAGTCATATTTAAGGAATGACAGGACTACTTCATGAATGAAGTAAGTCCCAGTATTAATTTCTAATGCTAGTAGAACTTTAATTACTTTTTAAAAAGAATCGCTTTAAAGCAAACAGACAAAAACACCTGAATTTCATTCTCTAGTCCAGTTTCCTAAGAATGCAATATCTTCCTGGTACCTAAAAATGATATTTCATTGAAAGAGAAATGGTATAAGAGTAGCCCTCCCTGGCTCTGACAGAATCCTAATAAGCACAAGGCTGACTATATCCTTCCACGTTGGTACCCGATAGGCTTCTCACCATACTCTAGACACCTTTTGGGGCCGACTTCTCATTTTCTGCAGTGAACCTGTGTTAAAATGCTATTCAGTACCTAAGAGATTCCCTGTTGCAAGTAACGCTTTTCAGAAAAGACTTAAAAATCTGGATTTTGTAATTCACGTTAATCATTTTTCCAGCTGAAAGTGGCATGTTCGGTGACATCGTCAATGTCATTTCCAATGAACTACTAATAATGAAGCCAACTCAGCACTAAAACCCTAAAACCAAACAGAAGCTCCAAGGAGAACAAAGAGGACTAGTTCAGAGCGTTCAGACTGTCTGCAGGAAGCTGTGTCCCCACAGGAGCCTCGAGCAGGATGATGACGTGGCACAGGCGGCTCACTGGCTGCTAACTTGGGGAATGAGAAGAGTGACTCTAGCACAGAGGCAAATAAAGCTTCTCAGAATGGGGCTGTTAAAAGAATTTGAATTTGAACTTGGAAGGACTTTTCGTGGTCCTTTTCATACGTGCAGTGGTCTCTTTTTGTGGGGAAATAGTCGAGGTCACTTCATTTATTACAGGTGCTCAAATGTTTGTGAAATCGCATTATAGTTAGAAAAAAATGAACCCAAGTTGAGTCGATGATGTTCCCTGCTCATTTGTTGGAGGTCTGAGGATCGGGTACCGACAGGAAGTGTCCCCAGCACGTCCCCTCCCCCAGACAGACATCATGTGTATCTCAACAGTGACAACAAAGCTGCGGAGCACACTCAGTCACTGAAAATCGGACAATTCTAGCTGACGAGTGTTTCACGGGAAGTGCATTTAAGACTGAGAGACTGTCTTACAACCAGAGTCGAATTCGGTGTGGAATAATTCATAGGGATTTCTTAATTTATCTTAAACACTGTGGTGTCATCTCCACGTTTCCGCCTGTGACCAGAGCCTCTTAGGCAGGATGCGTTTAGCTCCGTTCGGGGGAACCCCAGAGCTCAGGGAGGACCCTGTTTGCTCTGCTCCAACCCTCTGCTTCCTGTTAAAAGGAGACCCTTCCTCCTCGCATTTCCCGATCTCACCCAGGAGCTCTTCAGTTATTTTCCAATGAGGGAGGATGTCGCCATCTTTGAAAAAACTCAGAATAGCACATTTTTGTCTTTTCTGGGCACCTATGAGAAATCGGAAATAAGGGTCAGTGGCACCTTACACCCACCTCGTATGCAGCTCACTGACCTCACCTGTTAGCGGGGACAGTGGGTTACAGCCACGTGGAGCCAGAGCGCTCCAGTGGCGAACACGCCCACATGTCCCTGCCCTCTGGGCTCCCGTGTCTTCGCCAGAGGGACAGACGTGAGAAGGACAGCACGAGCGTCGATTTTCAGCGTTGCGTTCCCAAATTTTTGTGGTCTTTCCACGTAAGTTTAAAAATATAAAGAAAGAGATTCCATTTTTATTTATTTATTTATTTTTTTGGCAGAAGTAGTACAGGGCATCACAATGTCTCCCACATGCCAGAGACCCTTGCAGGACAGTCTCTGTCCTTGGGGCGGCTTACAAAGGGGTGCTCACAATACAGGGAGGGCTGCATGCAAACAGTAGAGGGAGACCCAGGCCACAGGGGCATCAGCCGCTGGGGAGATGTGCCCCACGTGGAGAGAGAGTTCTAGACGGCCTAGACCAGTATACAGTGCGTGGGGCAGGTGGAATACAGGAGAATTTAAAGATTCATGCTTTGTTCATGTTCTTTCATTTAATCTTAAAATCCTCCCAGACACGCATCATCATCCCCATTTTACAAGTCAGGAAAGAGTAGTAGTGAGCAGCCCCCAAATGCACTAGTACATCTGTGAAAATAATATTGACTTACGTAGGAAATGACCCTTGGGGCTATAAAATGAGCGAATTTGGACTTTTCAGTAAGCTGGCATTTTTAGCTGCAGATATTTTTGTGCAGATATTTTTCTACAAGTGTATAAATTAGTTTTATTGCAACGAGATTCGTTGGGTTTTAAAAAATGGATTCAACTGATCACATTTAGAAAACCTACGAAGGTTAGTTAACATATTTGTAGTTCTTTCTGATTTGGGAGTCAGTCTGGCTTAAATGACAATGTAAAAAAATTAGGTAGAGATACATTTGTATTATATTTGTTTTAGCTCTATGTTTTTAAAAAGTATTATAGATATTACTGAGTATGGTGAATGAGCTAAATAGTGTCAATAAAGAAAATTTCACTCATAGTAGAAATATTGTTTTTCGATGAAAGGGGGTGGTACTATTTCCCCCTCCCCACAATGCTATTTCAAGTTGAAGGTCTTGCAGCAAACTGTTCAGAGTTCTGCCAAACTTTTCTGAAGGTTCTTTAGAACTGACCTGATTTTTCCCTTCGCTACTACATCTGAATTTCCTTAAGCTTTTGGAACTTTTTTCTGTTTTAAATGTTATGTAAACTCTTTGGTTTGACCATTGAATGAAATGTTATGACATCCAAGCGGGGGAAACCCTATAAGCATTAATCAATGTATGGTATTT
The DNA here is from genome assembly GCF_000325575.1 of Pteropus alecto. Taxonomy (NCBI): domain Eukaryota; kingdom Metazoa; phylum Chordata; class Mammalia; order Chiroptera; family Pteropodidae; genus Pteropus; species Pteropus alecto. Next base: position 7,443,141 of record NW_006438867.1, read on the forward strand.
GTTGCTTTTTCGCCCGACCCCGTCCTGCTTCCATCCCGACATCCAGCATCCCAGAGGCACGGGCGGCCTGTGTAATTGCTCAGGACAGACGCGTTTTGATCTCTTCCTTGTGCTTTCAGAGCTGGTGAATTAATCAGAAGAAGTCCCTGCTCTGCTGGGCACGGGCATGAGTTTCGATGTTTCTGCTTCAGGCCTGTTCATCAACTAAAATGCTTTTAAGCCCCAAATGGGGAGTAAACAGTATCGCTGTGGCTGCTTTGAGGTGAGCCATTACTTGTGGCCGCTTACATTTGGGAAGGGGCCTATTTGTCTTAGCAGTTACTCTGGTTTGGGTTATAGCCTTTTTCAAATCGGTTTTTTTTTTTCCCTCCTTTCATTTTAATGTTTTTAGTATTTGTGAAGAGCCACCCCAGTTTGATCACTGTGCCAACATTTTTATGAAGTTGGAAAGCTAAAATATGTATAGTAATGAGTGCTTGTCATTAGAGGACAATGAAGTTATAACACAAATTGAGATATAAATTATAAGAATAGTTTTCATTAACACGAAATTGTGGGTCCTTAGGTTTTTTTTTCCTTCTATTAGATAAAAGTTGACGCTTTTATTATCATTGGCACTCTTCGTGCCAAGCACTGTACTGGGCACTGAGGGTACAAAAGCAAATAGTCATTGCCTTCCCGGATTTCGTCCCTCAGAGATGACAGACACATAACTGGTCGTTTTGGAGTAACGGGTGAGTATTCTGAGTGAGGTTTACCGGGGGATGCCGAGAATGTGGAAGAAGACAGCTCGGGTAGGCTGGTGGCACGGTGAGGGGGCCTGAGATGGGAGAGGCGTCAGAGGGGACCTCTCTAAGGATGAGGTGACGTCGGGTCTTCAAAATGGAGTAGAAGGTAGCTGAGGCGAGACAGGAAGCTGGGGAGTTGAAAGAGGAGATTTTGTCAGGAAAAAAAGCAGGGCGCTGGGAATGCGGGTGGAATAAAACAGATTTGATGTGTGTGTATATATATATATGTACATATATATATACACATATGTAATTTTTTTTCAATTACAGTCAACATATTATATTAGCTTCAGGTGTATAATATGGTAATTAGACATTTATATACTTTACGAAGTGATCTCCAACATGTATAGAGCCTGTTTGACACCATACATAATTATCATTGCAGCATTATTTATAAAAGCCAAGATATGGAAGCAACCTAAGTATCCATCAATAGACAAATGGATAAAGATGTGTGTGGGGGGGTGAACAGAATATTACTCAGTCATAAAGACGAATGATATAGAGATATGTGCATATGTAATATATGTATATTATATATAATATATATACATATGTACTGGAATATTACTTGGCCATGAAAAGGAATGAAATCTTACCATTTGCAACAACATGGATGGACCTAGAGAGTGTTATGTTAAGTGAAATAAGTCAGACAGAGAAAGACAAATACCATATGATTTCACTTATATGTGGAATCTAAAAAAACAAAATAAACAGACAAACAAAACAGACTATTATATATTTTTAACAATTTCGTTGAGGCATAATTGATATGCGAAAACTGCACATATTTAATGAGTTTCAACACAGGCAAACGCCCGCAAAGCCGTTACCACAGTGAGGGTAGGAGACACATCCATCACCTCCAAAGCTTGGTCAGGAAGCCTCCAGAGTGGTGATCTGCTAAGCTCAGGCCGGTCCCTGGAGGGGACCCCTGAGGAACTTTGTGCAGTGGGCAGAGCAAGGCTGCAGTGAGAAAAAGCGGAAGGCAGCAAACCCATTGCGTGTTTGTCCAGATTTTTTTTTTAAGCAAAAAGGAAGTTAAAACAGGATGTTCTGGTCACCGTTGAGAAGAATGAATTACTTAAGACAACTGTGATATTGTCTCCTTAGTTTCTGATCATTGGCACTTACATTAAAAATAATTACTCGCATGTAAGAAATTTCAGCTTGTAGATGTCAAATTTCTATTTTGAAAAAGTTGCTTGGGAAAAAAACAGAAATCTTAGTGTTATGATGAGAATTCAGTAAAGCCTGGGAATCTGGCATTCTATTTGTCCTTCAGCTTACGGTAGGGTCAAACCCAGACAAACTCATCGTAAGTTGAAAAGATCTTAAGTCCACATTGCATTTAATACACCCGACTAACTGAGCATGCTAGCATAGCCTGGCGTACCTTGTGCTCAGAACACTGGCGTTAGCCTATGGAATCATCTAACACGTTATCATGCCATAGAGCATTGGTGGTTCACCCTCGTGATCGTGGGTCTGACCGGGAGCTGCCGCTGTCCAGCGTCACACTAGTAATGCTAGCCCAGGAAAAGACAGAAAAGCAGAATTCAAAGTACGATTCCTACTGAATGCGTATCGCTTCCGCACCATCGTAAAGTCGAAAAATCATGAGTCTGACCGTCGTAAGTCTGTACTGGAAAACTGATAGAGGGGTCAGAGATGTTAGCTGCTGGGAGTGGCCGTGAGCCGCAGCCAGCACCGCTGTCTTCAGGGAACAAAGCCACCTTCTCCGGGTGAAGGCTAGCTTCCGTGTAAATGCGATTTGTTTGGTGGTTTCCTCATTCACAACCTTCTCTGTGGTTTTCTGAAGGTAAGTAAGTGAACCTCTCACGCCCTTGGCTTATTTTGAATTCGACCTCGTCCAGAGACGTTTAGTGAGCCTGGGACCATTTGTAAGACATCGTGCCCATGACCAGAGGGATAGTAGCACCGTGCAAAGAAGTGTCAGCATCTCGTTGACATTTTTTTTTTTATGTGCTTTGTATTTGGAAAGCGCAGTCATATCTATGAGGAGTATGCAACTGAGCAAGGACTCTAAGGATATTAAATCAGCTTTTGTTGTTAAGAACTTACTTGCTCTTTGGTCGCAGAACTGATACACGTTGACGATGTGAAACAGAACGAAATGAAGGGGTAGCACCCCTAAACCCATTCCATTCAGACACTACCCAGCTGCTTCTCCCGGCTTCATCTCTGCGCGTCCGTGTGTGTGTGTGTCTGTCGTGTGTGTAGGTGCACGCAGCCCTACAATTTGCCGTCCTCACTCAGCATCACCGTGGGCGTCCGTGTCCATGAACACATTCTCGACGGCGTGACACGTCTGACTACTGCTCTCAGGAGCGTGCCGACGCCTGTGACCTTGTCTGCTTATCCATGTACTCGCTCAGCCCAAGTTCCTGGAGTGAGGTCGCTGTTCAGCAGTTACGTGTAGTTTGTGCATGCACGCGCACACACACCCACGCACCCATTGGTATTGTATTAGGGTACTCGTTGACCCACACATCAGCATTATGTATTTTTAGTCCGTTCGGTCTTCGCCAGATCTGTTCAGACCGTTCACTCCACTTGAACTCTTTGGCCAGTTCGGCCCACCGCCTCTGTCCGTTCCTCTTGCAGAACGAGCTCAGAGAAAGGCTTCTGTGAGTTTTTTCTAACCCTTCTGTTCACCACCCTCCACTGCGTCTTGGGCTGAGCCGTTATGCTCTGGCAGTCTTCGCTTTTCGCCAGGCCGGGGCCTGTAAACCAGCCGTAGCTCTCATATGGGAGTGCGGAGTCCTGCGGTAGGGACGGAGTCATGGTCACTGTGGGGTCTCTGGACCCACCCATGGCACTCGCCACTCAGCTGGGCCTTAAGCTTGTTTACCAAGAAGCTGGGTGGGGTAGCGGACTTGGGGCCCAGCACGCCCAGGAACACCGTCTGAGCCACGCCAGCAGATTCACCTGGGAAGTGTCCCCCACACACCTGGCCGGTGCACCCTGGGAGCCCACAGGCTGAGCGATGCACTCGCGGCATGCGGCCCCACCACCGCCCTGTCACCTTGACCCCACACGTTTCCAAGACCATCTCTAGCCCATCCAGCGCCCAGCTCGGTGATGATTGTGAGCGTTACCCAGAAGCCCCTTTCCCTTTAATGAACTCAGCACTCAGCCTCCCTCACAGTGGGGAGCACGTGTCGCTGGACGTTTGGAGACTGCCATTCTCACGTGGTGGGTTGTCCACAGGTGGTATCTGCGTGCCAGCCACGTGCCGGGTGTGGCAGCGAACGCTGGGGTTAAGCCGTGAAACGGTGACTGTGGAGCTGGCCTTCGTGGGGCTACACGGGAGGAAAACAACCCTCAGCAGAGAGGGATGGCTTCTCCCTGGCTGCAGTGTCATCTTTCAGTTTCTCTCCGAGATACCCATGCTCATGAGACCTGGCAGTCCTGTGAGAGTCACGAGGCAGCATTCTGGTGTGACGGTCTCCCATGTCTCCAGCACTGGGCGAGCGGGTGCACCAAAGCTGAGCCCCCAGAGTTCAGGAAAAATCTATTTTGGCATCTGGAAGAGGAGAAAATGGCTATTTCTTAATTACCGTTAGAGTGCGTTAAGCAACATTGCTGTGTATTCTTCTCTCCCTCATTCACTCAAGGACTTGAAAAGAAATCTGTCCCCTCTCACTTGGCACCGCGTCTGTGACTTATTTTAAGAGCTGTTAGGCGCACTGCAGATACCGCCCGTCTCAGCCCAGACTGAGAGCCCTGTCTTGTCGCCGCGGCACCCCACGGCAACGGGCCACCCCCAGACCCCACTTAACCACCCCATGTTTTTATCCCAGGTGCCTAGCTTGCTGCAGCCTGCGGAGCTGGGCTGTTTAACATACATTGTCTTTGTCCTACGACTGGCTTAAACGTCACACCAGGCTGACGAAGCGTCCCAAAAGGGACAAAGAAAACCGACAGGGAATGTTGTCGGTGCCTCATTAAACACACCGGCCCTCGCCGCAGCTCAGGGACGTCCGTGTGCGAGTCACACACGCAGGGGCTCATTACTGAGCCGGCCGCCCAGGCCCATCAACCGTCATCTTTCCAGGAAGCAGTGGCCTTCTGCTCGCTTCCTAGGAAAACTTCAACTTTTAAACATTTTGAATGGGAAAAAAAAAAGACCTTATGTGATTTTTTTGGAGTTTTTTTTTTTTTTTACTTTTTACTAATATGAGCTGATGGGCTACAGCCAGCTTCTTGGAAACCAGTCAAAACTGTCTTTTCAGTCCTGTCGAAAAGTCTTTTCCTTTGACTAAAAATGAATGCGTTCAGCTTCAGAAGCGCTCCGAGGCCCGTGTGCACATAGGGTTGTGTGATGTCATGGGGAGACAGAGAGGTCTCCGCTCTTCGAATTGTTTCGATCAAATATAAAGAACAAATTCGAATTTTAATTTAATATCTCGTCATAAAATTCCATCATTTCAGAAACGAAGTCCTTTTTAGATTCTTTTTCTTTTTTCTTTTTTCTTTCTTTTTTTTTTTTACCATAGCGATAGATTAAATGTGATGTAAGAGGATAATTACAGATCTCATAAGGATTTTAGGCTCACTGAAAATGGTTACCTGTTGCTATTAGTTCTGTTGTGGTTCCGGTTTGGCTTGTCCGTTGCCTCGGGTCATTTTACGTAGTTAGCAGGCTTTTTGAGATTTGTTTTATATCCATTTCTCGCCGTCTGCTTCAGAAAGAGTAAAACTGGTGAGAGACTCCCCCTCATACTAACAGCACTGCAGTTGGGATCTTGGCTGTTCTGTTTTGCTTTTGGGGGCGAGACTAGGAAGCAAAACCATTTGCAGTCTACAAATGAAAAAGAATCGCTCTTCCATGTTTGATTCCTTGAAGAGGAGCTCGTGCGTGTGATGCTTGCACGTTTTCCGTGTGTTTGTAATTATTCTAGTGAATAGCAGGTGTCGCTTTGGGGCACGAGGACACATTGGCTCGTCGTACAGTTCTAATCACTCAAGAAGGTCACTGGTATTTTTCCGGTTCTGACTTAAGAGGCGGGCCTTCCTCGTGTTAGCGCCCAGCTTCGCCCAGGGACAAAGCCACTGAGAGAGGTGTGCTCACAATGACAGAGTTCTTTCTTTGTTCCTCATTCACTCTCTGCTCCAAAGCTCCACGCGTGCCAATTCCCTTGTAGCATATATCAGAACTGCTGCCGTTAATTCTGCACCCCGATTTCACACAGGTAAAATTAGCAGCGGCCCTTGCATGCCAAGCACTGTGTCGGCTGTATAGACACTTAAAAAACTGAAGACAGTCTTTACTGTGCAAAAACTTGCATTCTGTTCGTGTTTACATACACTCAAATTCGACATGTGTGAATATTAGTGTGAATATAGTATGTAATTTAATGGCTAGGTGTATAAAGAAAGTCTATGTAAAATTATACGTGGAAACAATTCGATATGGGACTTTGAGAGAAAGGAATGATAAATGCAGACAGGGCCACATCAGTTGAAATTGTCTTCTCTGCCAGTTCTCTTCCATCTTCATCCTGAGACCCTAAGAGGTCCTGAACCAGGGACTATGAGAGAACATTGCCAGACAGGACCAGCTTGGAGCCCGGACGGTGTCCTCAATGGAGAAGTGATAAGGGTGCTTGGCTCTTAATCCAAGAATCAGGGAGAAACTGAGATACGGTTTTCTTTTTCTTACCTTTCCAAATGCTCATTGAGCATGCATTCACCTTCAGCACCTTCCTGGCTACCTTGCAAGGCAGATGACAGTGGTGACTTCCCCAGACTCCAAGCAGACAGCCAAGAATCGCGGCATCAGGTGACTTTGTTGGGTTCTCAGTGCTAGGGGTGGAAGCTGTCTTGCCCGTGCGCTGTCCCCCAGCCAGGCCTGGCCCGACTGCTCAGCAGAGCTTCCGAATGGGTGTCCCACAGTGGCAGGTGATGGGGCATGCAGGCTCTGGGCCGAGACAGCTGTGTTTAGGTCCTGTCCTAGCTACTTGACAAGTTTTGCGGCCTTCGGCGCATGGGGTTAACCTTTCTGAGCTTAGTGTTCTCACCCACGAGGTGGTCAGATTAATACCGGTTTCTCAGAGTTGCAGCGATGATTAATCAGCCAGTGTGTGGGAGGCGCTCCGCCCAGCTACTGATGAATAAACAGTACGTGCAAAATCGGTGCCTGCCACTGCTCCTCTCTCGTCATTATAGTCTCATGTTTTTGCCGTTGACTTAAAAGTATAGGTTTTAGCGCTTGCTTTGGCAGCACATCTACCAAACGAGACAATGCAGAGGAGATTGGCACGGCACCTGCTCCAGGACGATACGCAAATTCACACAGTATTCCGTTTAAAAAAAAACAGTATAGGTTTTAGAGCTTAAGGAACATTAGAATCCTCATTGTTGCTCACGGAGGAGGCAGAACAGGACCGGGGAGGCTGTACATCTGCACGAGCAGTGGCGAGGACCCTACCTGCACGCCGTCTTCTGATTCCGTGCCCTGACGCGTTCTCCACACCCGTCCTTGTCACACCCACACGTGCTCATCGCCTGAGTTGCCTTCTCCCTTCTCTGCACCCGAAAACCTTTGGGGAAGAGAACTAACTCTCCGAGGGGTGGGGGCAGCGGTCGGAGGAGGGGTGGAATTTTTTCAGCGACCCACAGAACCGTAAAGACCTTCTCTACTCGGTGATTATTGTCACCTTGGACCCCAGGATACAGGACCTGGTTCTGGTCTCGTACAGCTCTAGTTATTGGCCATTTGATGAAAAGAGGTGTTTCATTGGCACAGTGCGTGCTTTCATCACTTTTATGTCCCTGGAGCCCACACGAAGGTCTGGCCTGGTACCCGTCACTTTGCCTTGGAAACTGGGTCCGTCCGATCTAAGTGGTGACAGGTCATTTTTGCTACATTGCTTGAAAAACATTATACCACCAAAGATATCACTACCTTAGATTTTATCTATAGTATATACCAATTCAATTTAATGAGGTACTGTGTGTGTGTATAAATGAAAGAAAGGGGGGTTATTCACCAAAACTTGCTATATGACACTGCTGTGACCTCTCCTTCTGTCCCATTACCTTAGCTGACACTCATTCAGTTGATGACTCCCATTTTCAGCTGTCGGGTGGGTGTAATTACAGGCATTTCTCACACATGGTCTCACTCGCTGGTACACCGCAGCTGCCAACCAAGGTGAATGTAGCAGGTGTTAGCAGCGTCAGCTCCTCCACCCCCATCAAACCCCATAAAGGGCAAACTTGATTTTGAGGTGGTGGCTGTTACTTACAAAAGGTAGTTGCCTGATACACATGGCTGTCCATGTGTTAATTACTCTGAAAAATAGATCTTCCAGGTGGACTCGGACGTTGAGATTTGGGCTTCTCTAAACAGCCATTGTAATGAACAAATACCCTTAATCTCTCCCTTTCTTTGATCAAAACTGCAAGGTGATCGTTATTCCTTTAGTATGATGAGTGTGTTCTTGAACCTGACATGGAAATAATTATAATTAAGGAGGAGAAAGAGAGCTGTGTTTGAAGTCCCAAAAGATCACTGAAAAACAGATAATCCAACAAACATTTGGTATTGCGTTTGGTGTTGGGATTTGAAGATGGATAAAACGAATCTCTGACACCAGGTAGCTCACAGCGTAATTATGGAGACAGAAGCATGCAGCTGGCTGCCTTTCAGACCAGACTTTGTCCAGAGAAGGGCTATCACGACAATCTTAATCAACTAGGAACACAAGTTGCAAATTCAGCTTTGCGGTAGACAAGTTGGCCACCGTTATAATGTATTTCTCCTGTGGGTACACAGTGTCTTGGGGCTCACGTCGACTCTTTATGCGGACCCCCATGTGGTTGATCGCCCTGCCCATACCCACCCCACCACCACCAGGACCTCCTGCCCCCTCTGCCTGGTGTGGGTCTATCGACCTTTCTCTGTCACTCTCCAGGACTTTCGCAGACGTCTAGAATCCTTAGGTGTCATTTTCATGTTTTATTTTGAGAGTGGTAGAATACTGCTGCCTCTTTTCACCCACTCCCTTTTTGAGAAAAATATATATTTAGAACAATTTTAAGGTCACAGCAAAGCTGAGGGGCAGGTACAGAGATTTCCCATATACCTCCCCCCAGTCCCTACACATTGAGAAGCTCCCCCATTACCAACATGCCCCACCCTAGTGGTACATTTGTTACAACCCGCGAACCTACAGGGACACATCATTGTCACCCAGAGTTCATAGTTTCCATCAGGGCTCACTCATAGACCTGTACATTCTGTGGGTTTGGACAAATGTACCTCTTTGTTTAAACAGTTTTACAAACGTGGTAACAAAAAAGAAAAGCATTATCACTTCTCGCTATTGAGATCAAGAGTTATGGCTTATTAAATACAGGCTCTAGGTTCAAGGAAGGGTGTACGCTACTTGGAAGAAAGCTTCATCTAACTGATCTCCATGCCTACCCAACAAATTCTACTCTTAAATTTTAAAAAATGGGATGGGGGTTATGCATTAATCTGTGAACTGACTCCCCAGCCAGGGGTGCACTTGAGCTGGCCCTGCCTGCCCTGGGGCTCTTAGCGCTCTCTGTCATTCCGATAAGGATTGGGGTGAAGGTCAGAGGTATACAGGCTGACTCACTTTTTCGAGAGGACAGCTAGTTACAGTTGGCGAATTTATTGGATTGGTAATCAGATGACCTTTGTTCTAGACACAGGTGACAGGTGAAAGGCAGATCCAATTAAAATCATATCATTAAACATCCCGGTCGTCATCAATTTTTAGCGAGATCTTGGTCGTCATTAATTTTTAGTGGGGCGTGAGCTCACGGCGCCTGGTCCTGAAGGAGCCATCAGCTTGCTCTGAAACGTCAGAACTCCAACACTTCTCCGCTTTCCTCTTGGTTCTGTTTCTTATTCCCACCTTCCCCACAGAGGAGGCCAGGCACGCTGTTTTGAAATACTAGTGAAATTTGCAGTGGAGAACAATAAATGTATGTTAACTTCAAGGCAGGCAGACACTCCAGAGAGGGTCTCAGGGACCTTAATAAAGCATTTCAAGGAAGCAGAGTATCAAATTAATGCTTTTTGTGCTAAAAACATTAAGGTATTTAAATGTGTTATTCTAATCCTTGTTTCAGCCTGGGAACAGAAGGATCTAATATCTTTTATTTAAATCCCAGCCTTCCTAGGCTACTCTGTTTTTTTCAGCCGAGAACAGGAAGAAACACACTATAACCAGTCGATTTCAGCGAATATAAAACTGTATGTAATTCACAACATACGACCTATTAAATGTTGACATAAAATGTGGTTGCCCAGATCTTAATACATTGTACGCCGGGTAGTGGAGATGTTAGGTGTTCAGAAGCTTGACTCCCGCCTGAGCGCCACTTTGCTCTGTTTCCCCAACATGTGATAGAATTGTCATGGACACAAGCGCGGATGCGTAAATTCTGAAGCTCCAAGCAGGGTATACTCATTTCAAAGTGAGCCCTTTCTTGGCGCTGGAGTAAACCGATCTTGAGCAGGCAGGGTGTCCTCCCTTTTTTCGAGAGCGACTCTGAAAGCCTCAGCTGCACAGGCAGCATTCACAGCCACCGAGCTGGATCAGGTTATCATGTTTTTGTTCCGTTAATAAAGGATATCAAGTTCCCTCAAGACTCACAACTGTAGGATGGTTGATCTCTACCTCCGAGGCTGGAGAGGAGAGATTGCTCGTAGGATGGTGAATGGTCATGTAGTCATTAAGATTGGTGATAAATATATTGCCTCATCCCCCAAGTAGTTGTTAGGGTTTCTTCCCGTTAAAATTCTTGTTTGTGGAGGAAATTTTCAGAGTTTGAAATCAAGACAGGGTCATAAGGGTGGCTTCAGATGACAAGACTATCTGGTCTTAAAATTATTCATATTTAACCACTAGGTAACACATTCAAGATGAAAGTACGGAATGCTTTGGTTAAGACACTAGCAAGGTTGTTTTTCAAGGTCAATACCAAAAGGAGGATCAAGACTAGATTTTGTGCTCTGTGCATGTGTGTGTAACGCTGAGATAATCAGTGACCCCTCAGGCTTTCTATTATTATTAAATATCGAATGGGTTAAGTGAACCTTTTAAACAAGGAAATTATTATTGGTAACTGTTCATTGCTATAGTGGCAAATTTATATAAATAGTATTTTTAAAAAGCTCTCATGTTCTGTCTCACTTACAGCCTGCCTCCCTCCTCCCTCCTCCCTCCCCTCCTCACTCTCCTCCCTCCCTCTTCCCGCTCCCCCCACCGCCATCTCCCTTTCTGGTAGAGTATGAAGGAGAGCTCAATTCTTATTTTTGAAAGTTGAGTTATACCTATAGAGTCTTTTCTGGAATGTGGAAACATTTAACCTCTAGTATTTTTGAAAAACAAGCAAATACTTATGCCATGATGAAAATTATCTTTGTACTTGCAAGATGCCATGGAAATTTTAACCTTTCTGCAATTTGAACTTTGCATATGCCCAGATGTGTATGTTAAATTTCTAAGATCGCCACAGACTCATACCATCAAGATATGAAGCCAGATAATAAATAATAGCACATCTGCTTCTCGCCTCGCCTGGCACAGTCACACTTTGTCATACGGTGCTCGTAGCATACAGTCAACCTTCAGAGTAATCAAAGAGAGACGACTTTATGGCCGATAATGGTAAAATA
>NW_006438867.1:7463585-7468784 GCF_000325575.1 Pteropus alecto
TATATTGCCTCATCCCCCAAGTAGTTGTTAGGGTTTCTTCCCGTTAAAATTCTTGTTTGTGGAGGAAATTTTCAGAGTTTGAAATCAAGACAAGGTCATAAGGGTGGCTTCAAATGACAAGACTATCTGGTCTTAAAATTATTCATATTTAACCACTAGGTAACACATTCAAGATGAAAGTACGGAATGCTTTGGTTAAGACACTAGCAAGGTTGTTTTTCAAGGTCAATACCAAAAGGAGGATCAAGACTAGATTTTGTGCTCTGTGCATGTGTGTGTAACGCTGAGATAATCAGTGACCCCTCAGGCTTTCTATTATTATTAAATATCGAATGGGTTAAGTGAACCTTTTAAACAAGGAAATTATTATTGGTAACTGTTCATTGCTATAGTGGCAAATTTATATAAATAGTATTTTTAAAAAGCTCTCATGTTCTGTCTCACTTACAGCCTGCCTCCCTCCTCCCTCCTCCCTCCTCCCTCCCCTCCTCACTCTTTCTCCCTCCCTCTTCCCGCTCCCCCCACCGCTGTCTCCCTTTCTGGTAGAGTATGAAGGAGACCTCAATTCCTGTTTTTGAAAGTTGAGTTATACCTATAGAGTCTTTTCTGGAATGTGGAAACATTTAACCTCTAGTATTTTTGAAAAACAAGCAAATACTTATGCCATGATGAAAATTATCTTTGTACTTGCAAGATGCCATGGAAATTTTAACCTTTCTGCAATTTGAACTTTGCATATGCCCAGATGTGTATGTTAAATTTCTAAGATCGCCACAGACTCATACCATCAAGATATGAAGCCAGATAATAAATAATAGCACATCTGCTTCTCGCCTCGCCTGGCACAGTCACACTTTGTCATACGGTGCTCGTAGCATACAGTCAACCTTCAGAGTAATCAAAGAGAGACGACTTTATGGCCGATAATGGTAAAATACGGGGAATGTTGCCAAAGCACAAATGTTCCAGCTTACCAAAATAAGTAATGCCATCGGTACCTCTGGACCCTTAGATTAGCTGCTCAACAAACCCTGTGGTTTGCTGGCCTGTATCTCACAGGAGTGGCTGGACCACATCAGGGTCCATGGTTATTTTGTGAAAATTTTTATCACCGAAAATGAGATATGGGCCCATTATTTGATTGAATCAGCAAGCTAAATGAGTATTCTACTAGGCACTGTGCTGAGTAGTCATCAATAGTGCAAAGGTACTGAGGAATTCGAGATTGTGATAGAATGTGATTATAGACGTAAGTCACTGTGCAAAGAGCAGATATGTGGTGAGGCCCTTAATCGTAAAGACTTGGGTGGATGGTTTGCCTCACCCGACATCCCTAAGACCCTTTGTAAAGACTTGGTAAGCCGGTGTCTGTTAAGCCCTCGAAGTGCTTATGCAAGCTGATGCATGAGGGCAAGCTGTTGGCTTATAATAGTCAAAAAATTGTGATTGGCAGGACTGGGGGGATGAAAAGACCAAGCTTATACATCGTCCTTTCCCAGGAGAGCCCTAGGTGAGGCCAAAGTTTGTTGCCAGCTCTGTGTCACTAAGAGCTGTCACCAAAAAAGCCTGTAATAAGCCCATAATGTTTTTATAGGATATTAGTAGGAAACAGAATCGCGGACACCGTCACGTTTAGTTAGGAAGTTTGCAGTGTCTATCCCTAAACCGCAGGAAAAGTGGGGTGTTTTTAACTATTTTCTAAGGATGATAAGCTTGTATCCCATAGAGGTGTGCGGTCATTTTCGAATTTTTTTCCTTCTCTCCATCCCTGTATGAGTACAAGTAGTCTTTCACAATTACACACCAACACCATGTTCCTAGGTCTGATATTTATATGGAACTGTATTTTTTTCCTATAGTTTATAGTTATGCTTAGAGATGTAATTAGTCTGGGTAGTTCATGATTTGGGTAGTTAGTCACCATTTACTGAATGTCCACTGTCCTTGGTGTAGCACTTAGGGTAGGGCGAAGAAAGGCATGGATGAGAAAGGAACGAAAGATGAAAGTTAGAGGGATAAACATATCCCGCATAACGGACGCAGTCAGTCACAGTGAGTAGAGTTTATAGAAGTAAATATACCTATTCAATAATTTCAGGATCGATTTTTGAAGTGACGGTAGTCCATGGGGTCTGCCATCCCGACCGCTCTTTCACGAGGCCACTGATGAGATTAGGGAAGGAGCAGTAAGTCTGGTCACGTGGCCTTCTGGAGGAAGCGCCGTCTCTTATACTACCAGTCGAGTGGGCCCTGAGCGTGGGTGCGTGTTGCTCGCTTGCCGGCCAGATGCTGGGGCCGCGCTGCCACCTCCTCTCCCCTGGATTCCACGTTCTCCTCAGGCCCCGCGTTCCGCTTTGCAGAGCGTGCTTTATGCCAGTCCCCAGGCTCGTGCCGCTGCCTCTTGGCCGGGCCCCGGATGCCTTGGAATAAAACCTGAACTGCTTCCCCGGTGGTCACATCTTCCCACGGTGCCATCTCTGATGGCTTCCGCATGCGCAACGTAGCTCTTCTTTATGTGCGAGTTTCTACAATGGGGGCGCACTTAAGTCTGCTTTAGGACTGTTGAGTGACTGAGTTTAAATGTCACTTCTTTGTGCCTACTCACAAAGGTAGTCTCAGCTAGCTACTGGCTTCACCTCTACCTGTCCTCCTTCCTCCCGCCAGCCCCCCACCCCCACCCCGCTGCCCCCAAGCTCTGGGCACCATCCCAAGCTGCCCAGGTTATCTGCTTTTGGAGCTTGGAGCTACAATGAGACGTCCCAAAAGCCTGAGGCATGAGGTTAAATGTGAGAGAGTCACACGCTTTGGGTCAGAGCACAGATGTAGAACATTCCAGAAGGGAGTAACTGTCCAAAAGGCCTGGACAAATGCACTAAATGCATCTAAAGAGACATCACATGGGTCAGAATGGGAGTGAGTCAGCCAAGGACACATTTATTAAACAGATACATAGGGTAGTTTAATTGTTTTTAGAGTTCAGACTCTTGTTAGGGGTTTGAATATCTACAGGCTCTGTAGGAGTTTTCTTTTAAGGTGCTGCAATTTTTTCAAACATTTAGGATCACTGACTGCTATAGGAAATAAGGTGTATAATATTATATGTCAATAGTTTTTTTTTTTTTTGATCAAATAACATCCCTTTCATAGGATATTATCTTTCAGTTAACGAGAAGACGAAATCAAAATGAAATCACATATATTGGTTTCTGCATCATTAAAAAACCCTTACGGTGTCCTGTATACCTTATTTTGGTTAATATTCCGCCCCCCACCCCCGCACTCTCTTACGTGAGACACTCAGGTTGGAATGAAATGAAATTCTGAAATGAAATTCCAACCTAAATTTGTACTTACTAATTTGGGTTTAAAAGCAAAGATGAACCTACATATGCAAAGCTCGGAAGAAGGCGGCGGGACTCGATATTTCTGCCAACGAATTGTTAAATGTCACTCTGGATATTTTGCATGCATCCTGTTCTGTGGAAATGTAAGCTTGACTGATTAAAGCACTTGAATAAGAGGGAACTTGAGACCTTGCCCAGGTCAGCACTGACCAGTTCAGTGTGGTCTATGGGTGAACATCACATCGCATGGAAGCTTGTTAAAAGGTACATTCTCGGGGTCCCCCCACCCCGGGACTTCCCGAATCAGAATCTGTATTTCAACAAGTTCTCTAGATGATTCTGATGCTTGCTTAAAATCTGAGACTTAGCGATCTGGGCCGGTGGCTTTCAAATCTCTTTTAGTCACAAGGTCTGTCTACTAGGAATAAAGAAGTTTGGCAGTCCAATTAGGGAAAGTATTTAGTGAATCTGGTTGATTAGTAAGTACTGTGGGCTCTGGTCGAAGTCCTTTTGGTGCCGCTGGGCGGGGTTCCTTTAGGTCCCCCTGCTCAGCTGAGCTCAGTTTACAAATCAGCGATGGAGGCCAGCCCTCTGTGACAAATGGGGCAGCGGAGCTCTGAGAAGGGAAGGGATGTGTTTACGTTTGTCCAAACGATGTTGCAAGATCAGAATTCAGAAACTCACCCTGAACCCAGGGCTTCTGTAGATCAGACAAATTAATGCATGGTTATTAAGCCTACAAAAACAGTGACTGAGTCATACTTAAGTGTTACATTTGAAATCCCTTTAGAAAGTGAGTTTTAAAATTTCAGGAGCACATATTCCATAAAAGAGAGACTCCAGGAAACCAAATTCTTGTTTTAAAGTCTCAAAAGGAAAACTTATTTTTTATTTTAGAATCTGTTGTGTTAGCCAAAAGAAACGTGGGTAGAATTCTTCTCCAGTTGATTGAAGATCTTCGAATTTACGTTTCTATTCATAATGCACCAAAACATGATATAGAAGGGTCCTAAGCGCCTCGCTTGGCCTGGATGTGGTCTGGAATACTTATTTGACCGGTTGATTGTAGTATACGCTGGGAATACTTATTAAGTGTGGCAAGTGATTCCAGGTCACAAGTTAAGATTAAAAAAGAGCCAGTTTGTGCTTCGCGGTAACTTGGCACACGAACATAGTGCGTATGGCTGAAGTGTGACAGTGCCTGTTCGGCTCTGTGCAAGTAAGCTGTCCCACACCTGTCGTGAACCCCTAGTGTGCGCTACAATCATGTTTTCTCAAGGCATTACGGTTGAGGGCATAATAAATCCTTGATGAGAATTTCATGCTTCTAAAACACTGGGATACGATTTGGTTTATATACCCAGTCGGGTTTTCTCTTTATTTTTGCTTTTTGGGAGAAGGCGGCTGTTGGCTTTCATAGACTTTACTCCAAGCCGTCAGAATCACGACGTGACTTACTTGGCAATCCGAATCCCACAGTGACAAACGTACTGAGTATATTTGACTCTCTACTTGTCTTCGTGTTGGTTGGCTTCTTGCTAAACCCCCTAACATAAAAGCAACAGCTTTGACCTCCAAGAAAAGCTTGGATTTTTTTAGCAGCTTCTCTATCCCAACACCACAACCGTTCCAGCCTCTGACAGCTCAGCGTTCGCGTGCTCAAGCTTCCTGATGCCCCAGCCTCCCCTTCGCTCCGGATCACGCCAGGTTTGCTGATAAAAAAGGCAGCTCGCTCGATTACTGGGCTGGCATCTAGAATGCCAAGGAGTCGAGTGTCTGTTCCATGTTCTCTTGTGATATCTTCGTGGGTTCAGAAGAGTTGGACAGTAAATGATGGCGCCGTTAGGCGAGGTTC
>NW_006438867.1:7468817-7523055 GCF_000325575.1 Pteropus alecto
AAGAGCGGTGTGTAATCATGGGGAGAAGTGATGAACCCCTTGGTTCCCAGATTCTCTGGATTCGCACTACCCCAACATCTCAGTAATTCCTTTGTAAAGCCCCTGAGCCAAAAGAAAAACCGAACAGTTTCTAATTATTAAATAGGTAAGCTCAAGCAACTTAAGGAATATTTATATTCTAACAACTTAGTGGACATTTGAAACAATAATGCATGTGAAAGAAAGAAATAACACTTATTTTCTTTGTTCTTCAAATAACTATAACCACTTATCGACGGCATGGCACGGTGCACCAGCCGAGCCCTGTACGACTTCTCAAACCTCGGAGCAGGAGTGGATCCCGCCTCTCTCGTTTCCTGTTCTGCATTGATTTTTTTTTTCCACAGTATATTTGCTTTTTTATCATAGCAGCCCTGAAAACTCAGCTTCACAAAGATGCGTCCGTCATGCAAAGGAGTAGAGTGATCTAATGTCGAAACTATGAGCTACTTTGAGCTAGTATTTTGTATCACTACCTGAAGCATGTTGCTATATTTCCTTGAAAACGTATAATCTCCCACAATAGCATCCCAGGGTACCAACACACACAGTTTGAGAATCACAGGTCAGATGGCATACCAT
Source organism: Pteropus alecto (assembly GCF_000325575.1). Lineage (NCBI taxonomy): Eukaryota > Metazoa > Chordata > Mammalia > Chiroptera > Pteropodidae > Pteropus > Pteropus alecto. Next base: position 7,469,439 of record NW_006438867.1, read on the forward strand.
TCTCAGAGGTGTTCATTTTTTCCCAATAACTGAGTTTCTGCAGGGACGACAGTAGATAACACCTGTTTCACACTTGCAAGTAAGCAGAATGATTTCCCATAGATATATCACAACCACCTTCCAAAGCGGGTGGTTCTCATTTTCCCCATTTCATTGATGAAAAGACAGGAACCGATACAATTACTTTCCCTGTTTACTGAGTTTGTATGGAGCACAGCAGAGTCATGCTCAGTTATTTGACTTTGAATCCTAGGTGGTTTTCTCCATACCGTATTTGATCTCTACTTCTGTCGAGTTGAAAATAAAATGAGAAATCCCATTCGCATAGCAAATTAGAAGTGTGACTGTGTCTGCCAATCAGACGTTTAATGAGAGAGAGGAATGTCAGCCATTGGCTCCAAGTGGCAGTTGCTCACACTGGGAGGGACTAGAAAGCGCTTACATCCGCGTGCGTTAAAATCGCTTACACTTAGTTAACGGGAAGCCTAATGATAAACAACAGTGAACTTTCCAGTAATCTCATGTCAGGCTACATTACGGTCGGTCTAGCGTCTACCACCAGGGCGACGGTGATTCTGTGCCATTTTGCTCTCAGCTGTCTAAAAGATCGCACTTGAGAGTCATTCTTAAGTTCCGAAGCCTGTCTATTAAGTAACGCTTGGAGGACCCGAGACCGTTTAGCCAGCGGAAACCGAGATTTAAGAGGAAGGAGGTGCCAGGGGTATCTTTATATTTCTACCTTCCTAATATTTGAAAGAAAACTCACTTTTGTTGTAGTCTAGCCCAGAGGACAGAATTAGGACATTTAAGTATGCTTATCGGTAATAAAAAAGAAATAATAATAATTTTTTACAGTTGCTACCCCAGGAGGCTGTAAAGTCCCATCGGTGAAAATGATAAAAGGAATATAAGGTCATGCAACAAAAGCCCTTTCAACTCTCAGATTCTGTTTTTCTAACTTGCTAGTTTTTATTTCTTTGTAACTGAGCAATGGTGTTCGGAGTGTCTGTGCTCTAAATTCAGCTTGCTGTCTCACCAAACATACTTTCTTTCCAGCGGTGGTAAAATTTACATTTTTTTGGTTGGAGACAGGCATCTTTGTGGGTTGGAGGCCCTATGAAAGCTCATAGTTCTGCTGGGAAAGGCTTTGAGTGGCCATTCTTGCTTACAAGTCCTCTGGGAAACCCGAAAGGTCTTTTAGAGTGTGTATGTGTGTGTGTATGTGCGCGTGCGTGCGTGCACACGCGTGCGCACGTGTGCGCGCGCACGCGCACATGTTGTTGTAATTCAGGAGTTTACCTGTAAATTTCCCAAATCAATTAGCTCACTAATTCAGAATTTAAAATAACACGCAGTCAGTCCTGAGGTGCCAGCCGTTTTATCCTGGCGTATTGCCTGGTCTTACACACTGAACAAACACCTCATTATAAGTAACGTTACTATGCCTTAGGCACCCTCGGTTCACACTGGGTCTTCTTCCCGGACGCCCCAGGAATAGCCACCTTGTTGGAGTCCTCAGGGACACAGCCCCTGTTCGGCAGAGGCTGCTCGGTAGTTCCCCTTGGGCCGTGCTACTGCACAGCCCGATTGCAGGCAACCTGCTGCCCTGTGAGTGCCCAGCCTGGACCATCTGCCTCAGACATCCTTCACATGCCGCCTCCAGCCTTGGGGCGGACCTGAGGAAGGCTGCCTGCCTGACTTCCTCCTTCCTCCTTCCTCCTTCCTCCTTCCTCCTTCCTCCTTCCTCCTTCCTCCTTCCTCCTTCCTCCTTCCTCCTTCCTCCTTCCTCCTTCCTCCTTCCTCCTTCCTCCTTCCTCCTTCCTCCTTCCTCCTTCCTCCTTCCTCCTCTTACTCTGGTCCTCTTTCTGCCCTTCTCAAGCTCTGCCAACTTACGTTCCCTCTCGTGAAAGCAGGTTTTATGGAAAACTCCCTTGCCGGCCCCTGGTTGTGTATGATGGACAGCAAAGCAAAACCGGGGTCTGGGCCAGCTTTCCGATTCGCTGGGAGGACATTTCCTGAGGCTTCTGCAGCCAGCTTAACTGCCCATATCTTTCAGGAAGGCACACATGCCCTGGGGGGATTTGCACGTACGGCTCCCACGGAGCCGAGTGATTGAGAACAGGCTGTGTTTTCAGTTGGTTTTCAGTTGTATGTTTCATCTGTGCAATTGGCAAATGTTTGAAAGCCACAAGCTACTGTTTTCTGAAAACTTCTTTGCACATGAACATAAAACGTATGTACTGGATTTGGAAATTGTCCAATGACTGCCCTTTTAAAGCAGCTAAATGTAGATCACAGCTGTTTCTCCCGGAAGGACACACACAGTCACAGTTTTTCTCTCTTCTCTTCCAGGGTGTCTCCTCTGCAGAAGTCTGAGATCGTGGACGTGGTTAAGAAGCGGGTGAATGCCATCACCCTCGCCATCGGGGACGGCGCCAATGACGTTGGGATGATCCAGACGGCCCACGTGGGTGTGGGCATCAGCGGGAACGAGGGCATGCAGGCCACCAACAACTCGGATTATGCCATCGCGCAGGTCAGAGGCGTGGCTGACCAGCTGTCCCATTCTGTTGGCAGGGGTGTCAGCTGGGCAGGGACATCCCGTGGCGTTTGAGTCCAGCCCTTCAGTCCAGCCCTCAGCACTCTGCTACCCCTTCGAGGTGCTGCGTAGGCGAAACCACCCTCGTATTTGAGTCTCTCTGTAGTCTTGATCTTGTGCAGTTTGGCGGCCTTGTCTTGCAGGCCACGTGGTCTAGGAGTGCATCCCTAGCGATTAACAGCTGCTACCCTCTCCGCAGCTGGTACCAGGGTGCTGCTGGGAAGTGAGCTGCTGAGAGCATGAGCTGGGTTTGGGTCATCGCAACCCCGGGGTCAGCAGCAAACAGCCTCCTGCACTTAGGCCCACTTCAGCCCCTTCCTCTCCGGATGGGATGTCACATGCTGAGGCCCCTGACACACCGTAGTAGCCGTACAGGAGGCCCGAGGGCGAAAGAAATGTCTGCGCCTTAACGACAGTCAAAAAGCAGAGCTCAGCCAGCCTCCTGACTCCCAGGATGCACACCTAGACCACATGGCCTGCAGGATCATACAGAGTGTAGACACGACAACGAACACGGAACGTCTCCCTCCGCCTCCCCATCGTGGCAGTGTGATTAGACGCTGCTGGTTTGCCGGCTGGCGAGGGCTCCCTCGTGCTCCTGCAGTATTTAGGCTCTGGGAGCCCATGTTAACCTAATCACACAAACATGAGTAATAATGGCCCTTTCTCTCTTCAAGCTGAAGTCAGAGGCTGCATATAAAATGGGAAAGAGCTTCGAGCCAGCCCAGGGCCGCAGGCGTCCTGGGAGGCTTTTGGGGCTCCACCCCCACCCCTCAAGGGGTGCTCTGCATTAGATCACCTCTCAGGCTCCCTCCCAGCTCGTGGTTCTGCAGACCGAGAGAGGAATTACAAAATCCGCATGACTCCGAAGAGCACATGAAATCAATCGCGTGCCTTTTCTGATTTCAAATAAATCCTCAAGATAATTGCTCGGGGCAGGTGGAAGGAATTCTGGTTTTACAAGTGGGAAAACTGGGGCTCCTTCGCTTTAGGTGACCTGCCTCAGGTTCGAGCATTCAGGGTCAGAGAGCACCAGACCTGCATGTGACCTTGGGGACCAGCCTCGCACACCTGCGCGTTCGCTTGCCCGAGTCCACCACGCCAAGGCCTCGGGGACTCACACTTCCTGTAGTCTGTCAGCGACTGTAGATGTTCTACACCCCAGTGTTATTAAATCCTTGAGTTATAGCATCATGTGGCCAGGAGAGAACTTTAGAGGTTTCCTAGGAGTTCCCGGTAAATATTTGTCTGTCTTTGTCTTTAAAATGTCTGGGGAAAGGTGATTCCATGACCTGTTTTATTGAAACTGCACACTGACAGGATGTGGAATCTGGATCCATTGCTCTCTTCGAATTAAAAGCATCAAAGAAAGTTAGGGGAGCAGGCCTTTGTAACTCTAGTTAGGGCGTGTCTTGCCCCTCCAGCATAAGAGTCACCTCTGCCAAATGAACAGACAAATGCCCCCCACATCCCATCCCACGGTCCTGTTTATAATCAAGCAGAGGCTCCATCGCTTTAGGGTTCCTCCCTGCCCGACAGCCTCTCCACTCAACACCGCGCCCCCTCAATGCCGACAAAGCGGAAAATGCCACAATCTGGATGAATTCCTTTGCCCCCAATGAAATGATAAACGTCTTCGGTTGAAGCTAGAGGCTTGTCTTTATCTGTTCATTTTAATGTGGATGAGTATATTTTTGATGGAGTTTTTGAGAAAGCGCCCCATGGGGTTATGTACGGAAGAAGGAAATCCAGCTGCAAGATGTGTCCTGGGGAAATCGCGAGCAGGCGGGGCTCTCGTTCTGTGTCCTCCCTGCTGGCCCCGTGCCTTTATCCATCGGGGCCCTCCGGGCACTGACAGCCATCCCATGATGTGCTGCCTGGCCCATGGGCAGCCTGTGTGTGCCTGGAGCCCTCAACTGCCTCTTCTCCCCCAGAGAGAATCATTTCTGCCCCCTGCCTTCGTAATGTTTTTTGAATGACCTCATGAAAACGGCATTTTGATTTAGTGTATTTTTTTTTCTGGAAACAAATCATTGTAACGCTCAAGTCAAGCCCCCACCCCCATGACTCCAGCAGGTGTTGTGTGTGCCCATTGAAGTTTAGCATTGGGGTGTCCCGGGCACCTACAAACTTCCTTTTCATTTGTTTAGCTAGTTCTTTTACGATTCCCCGCTCCCCTTTGGAACCCTTAATGACCCTCGATGGGCAGTTTTATTTTTCCATGTGCACCTCCTCTTGCCATTTAGAAGCTGTCACTTAGCTTTTGGGGTACGGAGGTGAGGGACCTGCCCCCCTCCTGATCTTCTGGAAGAACTCATTCAAAGGTGATGTGCTGTCGGAGAGGATCTTCTTTAGAACTAACAGAAATGATCATGTGGCTTCTTCTTGAAAATAATGTTTTAGAAAATATATTGTATTTTCAGTCAGAGCCTTTTGTCCAGTTAGATTTAATTTCAAAAGTTGTCTGAAATTAAGAGGACGTTTCTAATGGCAATGGAATTCCTGACATGTGCGGGTGTCCCCAGTTTAGCTGGATGTAGAGCGATGGGGTTCGAGCTGGAGCTCACCCTGTCCTGTGCCTTAGAATAGGGAATTAAGGTTTTAGTTCAAGGCAACCAGGGGGGCAATTCCAAGTGTGCGAGGCTCGTGGAATGTACAGGAACCGTGAGTTTCAACAGGCACCTCCCTACCGGTGCATTCACGCCAGAGCACGGTGCAATCCACGAAACTGAAAAGTATCACCTCCCTCCTCCCAGCTCAGGGTCCGCGCCTCTGGGACCTTCGTGAAACAGGATACAGAAGGCCAGGCCAGGCGAGGGGGCCAGGCGAGGGGGAGACTTGAGGAGACGTGATTCGGGTGTGCCCCAAAGAGGGTGCCAGCGTTTTGTTGGAATATTAGGATATCGCCAAATATGTCAAACTGGAAGAGCCTCTGCATCGCTCTCAGCTCAGTGTGCTGGCTGCTTGTCGGTGTTTGCTTCTCCCAATTGCACAGCGCCCTGTGCTAGCAGAGGCCAAAAGAACAACAAAACGGGCACAGAAATAGAGGCGGAGGGGGAGGGGTGTCTGTGTGTGTCTCCGTGTGTGTTTGTGTCTCTATGTGTGTGTGACCGTGTGTCTCTGTGTGTGTTTCTGTGTGTTTCTGTGTGTCCATATGCCTCTGTGTCCACAGGTGTGTTTCTGCATGTGTGTGTCTCTGTGTGTCTGTAATTGTTTTTAACCCACAGGCTGATAGTAGAACTAGGTCTTATATATATGTGTGTCTCATTTTTCAAAAAGATACTGGTGCACGAGTGACCTGTTCCTCACTCCTGTCGTCACCATAAAATCTGTGATTGAACAGAGGTGTCTGATTCCTACTGGACTTTTCCTCGAGTTCAGGCGGTCACTTTCTTTTCATAATTAAGACCCTTACAGAGCATCTGCTTAATAGAATTGCGAGAGAATAGCAATTAGCCGTCCAGCCGCATGTTTGGGGGAGGTGACAGTTACATAGGTTTGGGAACAGATGTTAGCTGTTCCCACTGGGTCCGAAACCTCCCATCTTTAGTTTTCTAGCGTGATTTTTCTCGGCCTAACTGCAGAATCTGGTTTTCTCTATGACCTTACCTGTCATGTCCCCCAAGGGACAGTCTGTGACTTGTACTCCCAGGTGCCCGGCCTTCCTGAACCGTATTTTCCCCTCTTCCAGTTCTCCTACCTGGAGAAGCTGCTGCTGGTGCACGGCGCCTGGAGCTACAGCCGCGTGACCAAGTGCATTCTGTACTGCTTCTACAAGAACGTGGTCCTCTACATCATCGAGGTGAGCGAGCCGACCCCTTCCTTGGCGAGCGAGGCCTTTTTCAAGGCATCCTTGGTCTTTCACGTCGTTTTGGGGCAGGATTTTGCTCATGTAAAATTAAGGAAAAGGCACTGGTGTGACATAGAGAATCTCGGAGTGCACATGACCTCTCGGAGGCTGGGGACAGCTTCCAGACACAAGTCCTCTTTCTGGGTAGCCGAAGTCAGCAGCCAGCAGCCTCCCTTCTCGCCACCACCATGCCTTCCCCCCGCTGTCCCCCCTGGGTGATCGGAGACCCTCTCGGGCCAGAGTAGATGTTGCTGGCTTGTCACTCACACCCGCCAAGCCCCAGGGCGTTCACGCCTCTCTCTGGGGGCCTCTGAGACATTTCTAGGTGACCCAGGCAGCTCCTTCTTTACTGGGAGGAGGCAGAGGGGGTGATTCCTTGCTGTATTTCTCCTGGAATCTGCAAGTTTCCCAAGCTTTGACTCATTGCCCCTGGGATGTTTGGACATGACAACTTAAATGGGGACGGCGTGGAGGCACGTGGGGAGTAAACCAATAAGGTGATTAAGACTAACTCGGGGAACTCGCTGAGTCATCAAACTGTTTTTCAAAAGGCTGAATCGGTTATAACTAAAATAAACGTGCTTGGTAAAGGAGCTAGATTTTGCCGGCTGGATCCAGGAAGTTGTGGAGAAGGCATTTCTCCCAGCGGGAGGACCAGCCACCTCGCCCCGCTTTGAGGACAGCTCTGCTACAAAGGTGTGGCTTCCAAGGCCTTGATGACCAAGAGTTTTCCAAATGTGCTTAGGAAACTGGAAGTAGGCAGTCCCTCTATAGAGAAAGAGAAAGGCTGTGTTGGTTGTGTATGGTGTTAACATCTGAATAAGTAACGGGTCATTTTGTGTCTGATCTCTCTGCGGTTGGCAGAAATAATAACCAAGGTGTAGATCAACTCTTTCTGATGTGACCCCTTCTAATACTCAGCTCAGATCATTTAACGAGTGCCGCGCTAATGTACCTGTGAGGAACCACATCTTTACCAAATCCCCAACTCTTTCCTGTTGCATATTCAGGTCAAACACATAGGTTCACATCGCTCACTCTGCAACTGAACTAAGTCATTACTAAACAAGTGATGTTCCTGAGTTGTGCAGGTTGCTCACTGCACAAGGCCGCCCAGCCGAAGAGGTAAATGGGGCCGAAATGCAGGGACACCTGGAAAGGGAGATGCATTTCCTAACATGCACAGACGGCAGCCTGCTTGCCTGGTCCGCTCGTCTCATGCTGTAATAGTCAACTCAGGTCACTCCAAGGAAGGAAAGAACTTTTAAATGTTACATGTGGTGGATTTTGCAGTTTCTGTCTTCTTCCTGTCTACATTTTTATAATTCTCTTTTGACACTTAAAGATGTTTATCTCTTCTTCCCGTGGCTTTATTTTTTTTAGTTTTTATTTTTGGCATCTGTGATAGGAGTCACTCCTAAATGTCACTTGGGGTCACAGATGATTAGCGCTGTGGACCAAAGTAACGGAGTACTGAGATTCCTGTTCCCATGTGTCATCCCAAGTTTCGCATGCGTTTTAAGCTCCTTGTTGGCTTCACAAGGTTCTTAATAATCTGGTTTTTCTCACAATCAGCAGGTTACAGATAGTCTAGGCTTCTTATCAAGACACTCTACATGAAGCTCCCAACTCTGCGGCTTTGCAGAGCGTCCTCTGGGGTTCTTCTTAGTCATTTACACCTACTATCTTGCCTTTAAAAAAAAAAGAAACTTTAAGTGGGCTGAGGATGAAAAGAGTACAGTTTTAGTGTGTCTGAGAAGGAGGCCCTGAAAATGCCATGTGCATTCCTTAAATTAATTTTTCAACTGGAGCTGGGCAGCAGTTGCTAACTGGCCTTGCGTTAACAGCCTTTTAAAACGTTCTTTACAAAATTCAAAATAAATCAATAAAAAGTCTCCACCACTCCATGCCCAGTTTTCTACTAAGTCTTTGTAGGAGATATTAATTTGAAAACCAAGAAAACAAAGTTAGAGCCCAGACAGTTAGAGACAGCGTCGACCCGACAGTTTCTGCTATCACCGAATGACGTCTGTGGCATTAAAATGCAGATGACACATAATTGTAAAAATAGGAAAGAATGAATTGCGTGCCATTTCAGTGTGTTTTGAACTAAAAGACCACAGACTATCGTGATTTGACTTGCTCATTTGCAATAAATAGGTTTGCATTCTAAAGGTTTCTTAATTAATTACTTCAGTGAGAATACATTAAATATATGACTTATTTCTCTTAAATAGTTTCTTTGTAACTCAAGGAGAAACCCTTTGCAATAGCCGGAATGTTTTCATCTCACATGTCCTCTGATATACATAACTGTCAACCATTTTAAAAAAACAATCTAAAAGCAATCTGGCACATTAAAAAGATACACACATGAGCATGTATGCACAGACATGTATAGCCTCAGCCATTCCCATGAGGATTATTGCATGATTTGAATTACCAGTAAAGGCCGTATGAAGTAGGAGCCACGATGTAATACAGTCTACACACTTGTTAACACTAACCTATAAAACGGCAGTTTTCTATGGAAGGAATACGTGGTGAGATTCTCAGTGCGATGTGGATCGCAAACCGAAGGCTCCTTCGCTTTCATCCCCAACCCCCTCACCTCTGTTCTTTTCCAAACCTTTTTCTCTGTATCTATAGGGATGTTTACATATGCAAACAAATCAGCATTTTTACATTAATGCGATCGTGCTTTTTAATACGTTCTGCAACTCATGTTTTTGTTAACGGTGTACTTCGCGATCATTCTGGGTTACTACACATAGATCCATCGCATGGTATTTCACAGTATAGTTTCCCACCATCTATTTAACCACTCAATGCGGAATTGATAAACATTCACGTCCTCTCCAGTTTCGCCCCAACAAGGCTTGTGGGAAATCCGCCTTCTGATATCATTGTGATGACCATAAACATTCCACGAAAATCATATTGATCTACTTTGACCATTTTCACCACAGTGCCTTGAATATAACACGTGCTCAATTTATGTGTTATTGTCTGTACCACAGATCCTTTGCTGCTGACGGATCTCACAAAATGCTTGTTTGCCGCATCGAATTCATTCAGGTTGAAATAACCGTTGGTTTGAGTGATTAAAAAGTAAGAGCACAGCGATGGAACCAGTGATTTCGTGGTGGCCCTATTTGTGGACAAAAGTAAAAATACGTAGAGCCTTCGCTGTCTGTCCATCCCCTTTGCTACTGCCTTCATTTAGTACTTTTTACCGGGACGATGGCAAACCCTATTCCCCGTAACCCTCTCAGTCATCTCTCGTGTGGTCTGGACGAGCTTTCTGAAACATACATCTGACCAGTTCCAGTGGCTCAAACAGTGCCTGGAGCGTAGATGCTCAAAAGTGTTAGCAGTGAGTGCGTGAGCGAACGCCACTGCTCTCTGCGACCCCGTCACGGGTCCCCACGTCGTCTGATAAAACCCCACCTCTCTCTCCGTGCTCCTGCCCCTTGCGGTCTGGGTCTCGATTGGCACCGGCCCCATCTCCCACTACGTCCCTCCTTATCTTGCTTTCAATCCATGTTATTGAAGTGTAATTAATACACAGTAACTAACATACACCATTTTTAGGTGTGCAGTTCTGTGAAGTAAAACCGGATCGTGTCATTAGACACTAACTGGCTCCTGTAGACTACGACGATAGTGTCACAGAACATTCTGCAGGTGGGAGGTGGCGGTGCTTGCACGACGATGCGAATGTCCTTAATGCCACTGCACTGTACACTTAAAAATGGTAAATGTCATGCTATGTGTATTTTACCACCATAAAAAAAATGCTAATTTTTTTTTTAAGAAGTCACGAGCCCTTCACTGCTCTAGTCACCGTGAGAGAAACAAAATATGTAGACAGATCATAGGCTTTGGGGAGTTCACTGAAAATTTGAAAAACCAACTTTACACATAGTATTGTCTTGTATTAAAAGCAATCAAATGCTATGTTTTATGACTGTGAGCAGATGCTCTGTATTTCCTTGAAGGTAAAATCCTCTTGTGAGCTTGACTGCAAGGGACTTTATAGCCTTGCCTGGCAGATGGAATCGCCATCAGCCAGCCCGAGGGGGGCATTCCCGTTGTGTCTGTGTCAGGGGCATGGGTGTGGGGCGGGGGGCGGTGGGACTGGAAAAGGAATAAAATGAGCAAAGTCAGTGATATGGGGCTGGATCAGATAGATGAGCGGCCGAGGAAACAGACAAGGGTTTCATCGCTATCAGAAGTTGAGATTCCCTTCTCATTCTAGAATAGGCAAGTTATGTAGTAAAAGCGATTTCAGAAAATTTGTCAATATGTAGGGCAGTTGGTAAGCAGAGACCTTTCATGTAATTTTGGAGTTTAACCTGAGGCATAAATCACAACCATCATGTGACTCTTTTCCAATATAATTTATAAGCAGAAAGGAAGTATTGATTTTTAAAAACTCTTTGATTTTGACAGTGGGAGAAATATACCTACCTTAAACACAAAGTTTGGGGTGGGGAGGTTAGGGAAGGATTCTTATAACTTTCGAAGTCCTGACATGACCACTTGGTGGTAATCCCTAAAGATATGGGTTAACTTTTTTAAAGTTCCTACACTAGTTAGCAAATTGAGAGTCAGTTATTCACAATTTCTGGAATAGAGTACATTTTCAAAGCATAGCAGCATCGGCATTTTAAGCATTTGTCCATGGCCTTTTTGAACCCCTAGGAAAAGATTATTTTGGAATGGATAAATTTTTCAGTGATAATAAAATTAAAATAGAAAAGTAATGGGAAGGTTACTTGAACCTATATTTGAAAAAATTGTGTTATGAATGTCTTGTCTACTTTGGTGTAACATAAAGAAAATATACCAAATTATCGCTGAAATAGAGAGGAAACTTTGAAGTTGTGATGATGATTAGTTGGTGGTTCCTAATACTGAGGATAATCATAACATATAGATATTGATGTGAAAAAAAGAGTGTCTACTTATTTTGGCAACATATGTAAGGAATTTTAATGTTTTCTTGGGGTCATTAAGCTGTTATGGATACAGGCCAGAAAATAGGATGCATATTTAGCATGGTGGTCTAGAAATATTATCATTGAAGGAAAAATCGAGATTTAAACCAGAGGAGTTTCACGGCCAAATGAAACCTAACCAACAAAATTTGGTTGAGAGCTAGTTATCTGACAAGCCTAAAACAAACCAAACAAACTAAAGCCCTGAACTTTAAAATACTACAGGATGTGAGAAATGCCTTACCAGCATTTTATGTGTCTTCAAACTAAAACAGTAAAATGAATTGTGGTTCATGTATGAACTGCCATCCTTAGTGGAGGAGTACTTTGAATTTATTTTTTCTGAAAACATATACTTATTCTCTTCAGCTGTTTTACAGCTTTTTTGTGTTGAACCTCTGAGAGGTTTGTTTTTTTTCCTCCATTTTCCAGGCCATCATTGTTTGAAAATAATTGTATCTAAATTACTTGTAGGCAGCCCTTCTTTCATTGACTGATTGGCTTCTGGTTTGGGGAACGTTAATTACATATTAACATATTAATGTGCAGAGATGCTGTGGATTTGGCCAGCATATTCCAAACAGATGTGTATTTCCCGATCATAACCCAGGCTGCTTTGTAAATGGCGAAGGAAGGTACTGGCTCGTGCTTTAAATGTTAAAAATCAGCGAAGAGTAGACATTTTAAATCACAATCAAAATTCTATCCAGTGACTTTCCCTCTTTTTGCTATAACTCATGATTTAAATACACCTCAGAAAAATGTATTTCATTCTTGACACACAAGAAATCTCTTTACGGTAAAAGACGAAATTCCTGATATCCGAGCCTCCCTTCTCGGGCCTGTGCATCTGCCTTGTCAGAGGTGACTTTATGTTTCCTGATGTAGATTCGGTATTTGAGGGGCTAGACTTGCAGGGGTGAGCATGACGCTAGCATGTTAATAGGTAAAGGTGACTTGAAAAGCACAGTCAACATATGGACCTTTCTGTAAAGCTTGTGGCTTCGTCAGATCTGAAACCATCCATTTTCTAGTAAAAGCTTTAACCAGTTGTGGACCACCTAGTCTGTGGCAGGCAGAATGCTAAGGCATGGGGCTCCGGGACCAGCTCCGCAAATTCCCCGTTTAATGGTGGGAGGCGGTGGTGTGCGTGTCGTGGGAAGTGCTGATGGCTGTAGCACAGGTCTGGTGCCACATCCGTTCCAGCAATGTCCCCAGCTTGTAGAGTCCTTTGTTCTCTGGATGGTTCCTATTTTGTGCTGATGGTTGTTGAGCAGTAGTTACGATTTTAATATGTTGGAAGGAGAACTATTTCGAGAATGACTTCCCATTGGGCAATTTGAAAACAGAAGTTAACTAGAAATAGGAACATTCTGAATAGTATTCTCCTTGCCTCATGGATCCTCATTCTCCAAGTCAAGCTCTCTTGGGTCATGGGATGTAGAGAAATAAGACAGAGGCCTTGCCTTTCTAATGGAGTCAGGGATGCAGTTTCAACAAGGCAAGTGGGTGACGCTTAAAGGAAGGCCACCTGCAGCGACAACTCTAGGAAGCCGTGCGTCACAGCCGGTGGCCTCAAATTTCCAGGATGAAATGAGTTAAGACCTGAAAGATGAGTGAGCGCTTACCAGATGCAGGTGCTGGGGGAGAGGGCTAGGTCAGGGTGCCAGAGAGAGGCCCGCACCTGTCTTTTCCATTCCACCCTCTCTGTTTACTCCAGCTCTGTGATGAATGTCACAAGTCAGCCCTGGCCATTAGTAAACAAGAGGGAATTTGTGCACTTTGCTGGGGTGTCGAGTTTCAGAAGGAAGGTGGCTGCAGAGCTAGTTAGGCTTAAGCCTGGTTGGTCACTGCCCTTTACAGAGCTGGGAGTTTATTAGCAAAATAAGGGGGTGGGGGAGGGCAGTTATAAAGCCAAGAAATGTCAGCAGTCTGGAAGGATTCGCCTACAAGGAACATGATCACTTTGCATTTTATAGGAATAGACTCTTCCTGCCTTTTACATGTGACAGCATAGGCTTTTTTAAATAATTTTTTTGCAGTTGCTTTACCTAAAAGGATCATTATAAAGACCCAACTTTCTAAAAAAAATAAAAATAAAAAACAACTATATTTAGGCATCGATGTTTTTAAAAAAAATGAGTCTCTAATGCCATAAAATGTTTAAACCTCCCCGGAATTTAAAAAAAAGAAGAAAAAAAAAGCACAAGGCCCAAAACAAAATCAATGCGGAGGACTCACATGGACATGAACTCTGAGAGGTCTGCTGTGGGCTGGGCTGGGCTGGGCTTGGCTTTGTTCTACGGTGCCCACGCCTCCTCCCCACCTAGTGTTGCAGAATCAGCCCCACACCAGGGGGCCCAGCTCATCATCCCCTGCATGAATACTCACCTGTTCCAACTTACTTTTCTTCCTTCAGGTCCATGCAATCAAAGACCCAGGTCAGGTGAATGTCATTTCTATTTACCAAATTGCTCCTGACTCACCTAAAGGTAGTTTCTTTCTGACTCTTTGCTCAAACAAGACTAAGTACACAGTGCTCGTGAACAGATAACCCAGTGGACGCATTTCAGTCGAGGCCGACCTATAAGAATCTATTGGGCTTTTTGTTCTTCTGGGAGGTGAATATAAGATCACTTAAGTAGCGTGTTATATTGTTTGTCTTTTCTTTTAAGAATTGCATTTCTGATCTAACTTAAATCTTTTCCAGTGGAATTTCCACGTGGGGAAGTATACCATCCAATATTAGAAGCTTAGTTAATTTTACTAAGTTTCTACTTAGTTAATTTTACTAAGCTTTACTACAGTTTGTTCGACCTCATCTTTTGAGAGAATAAAAGATAACTTGGATTATGTTCTTTAAACACATCCCTACCTAAAAACTCCCTTTTATTTTAGTTGAAACCCTCAAGTACATTTTTACTACTGTGAAGTTGATTTTACCAGTTAGGTTTTTTTCCTACTAGTTTATCTCACTATTTTTTCCCATTTATATCACTCTACTGTATTTCTTCCTATCCTTTTTATTTTTCTGCCAGTAGAGACCAGGTTTCCTAAAACTTTTGAAATTAGATTTCCTTTGATTTTTTTAAATTAATTTTATGATAGTGTCCAAGCTCAAATCCGCCGATCATGCCTGTCTCTCCATTTTCATCTCTATGCACCCAAATAGCATCATTCCGTGCAAGGAGATTTCAGTGTCATTTAATTCAGAGTGATAGAAAGTGCCAGATCAGGAAATGGAGAGATTTCACTTATAGGCTAGGCTGTAGAAAAGATTAGGTGACAACAGAAAGAAAAAAAAAAAAAACACGCCTTCCTATAGCAGATAAAGGAGCAGACAGGAAGAGACTAAGGGAGTTTGTAACATCTCCCTCAGTGCTGGAGCATGATTGCTTTTTTTCTTTTTTTTGACAATCCTCCATCTGCCCGGAGAGGGTCAGGAGCAGGGTGCTGTCTGTTCTGCTCCTTTTCTTAAACCCGTCGACGGGACTTAGGAAGGAGACATCGATTTTGGCCCCGCGGTTTTAAAATACCTTTTTGTAGGCAGGTAAAATGGAATTATCGCTGGCGATGCCATCCGCCTTGCCTTTCCTTGGACTGCGGAGTGTTTTGACTTTGACCTTTAGTTACAATACAGGAAGCTCATCTCCCCTGTAGGAAATGCCGGTACTTTTAAGTGGTAAATAATCTTCGTTGCATTCTGACAGCTCATTTGGGCCCCGTACTGATTTTCCAGCAGACGTCCTGGGAGTCCAGTGTGCCCTTCTCATCTTAGTGCCGGTCTCCTGGCAGATTGAGCAGACCGTTTAAAGAAGGCTCAAGAGTGTGAGCGATGTATGTGCTTTCCTGCCTGGTCTTTCAAGCTAAGGGGAGGCAGAGCAGATCAGTGCTAATAAATACCGCTCGCACTTGCAGGCCATGCCAGTGAATGAATATGGATTCAATGTTGGCCTTTTTCATTCATGGATCATAGGGTGAAGTTTATTATTGCTCCTTTAACTAAGTTGCATGTTGTTTCTATAACCTTTTTGTCAGTCACTGTCAAGTTGAAAGTCACTTTCTACAACCTTAACTCTGAACTAGAAGCTTTTCCCTCCTTGTTAGCCTCACCTTATTAGTTTCCTTTATTCCTTTGAAGCTGTTTATCAGTATGATATGCCATTTTTTGTTGTTTATAAGGTACAATTTACATGCAGTACAATGAACCCTTTTTCACGTACAGTTCTGTGAGTCTTATCAAACGCATACAGTGATGTCATCACCACCGCTCCCAGACAATAGAACAGCGCGTCACTCCCCAGATCCTCCCCAGCCCGCCGTGTGGCCAGTCGCTACCCCCACACCCAGTCCCCAGCAAGGCAGTCTGCCCTCTGACCCCACGGTTTTGCTTTCCTTCCAATGTCGTGAATGACATGAGTGGAACTGTGCAGTTCGTGGCCTTCCGAGTCTCGCCTCTGTCACTCAGCTTGTGCCTGTGAGGTTCACCTGTGCTGCTGTATCAGGAGCGTCTTCTTTTGATTGCTGCGTAGTATTGCATCATAGGAACAGAGGTCCCATGGTTGACAGTTCTGGATGCCCAGTCCCACGGAGCTGTGAACCAAGAACCAGGACATCACCGGACTCCAGGTGTTATCGTAGTTGAAGGAGTAAAATTTGACAGAATTAACACTGGCCATGACAAAACAAGATGGCGGTGGAGGGGCGAGCCGGCGGGGCGAGCGCCCCAGCCCTGTCTTCCTGGAACCATTCTTCCTCCGTCCGCTGTCTCACTGGTGGCTGCCATCATCGGGGAGCAGCACAGTGAAGGTGGGGACATTCCGCCATCAGACCACCTGGGGGCTGTGCTTCCAGCTCAAACTGTGCAAACTTGGACTCCTGGCCGCTCGCAGCCTAGCTGTCCGCTATAAAACGCGGAAAATGAAGTCCATGCAGCAAAAAAATTGATTAAACGAAAGCGTATAGGAAATTGATTAAACGAAAGCGTATAGGAAAGCCTTTAGAGTAGTGACACCTGTACCTTCAGCGTTATTTTAAGGTATTTGACGAAACTTATGACTGTAGTGTTATTGGGCTCGAGGGTCTTCCTGTTCCTGCCTCCTCCCGGAACATGACCTGCCCATGACAGCACAGCAGCCGTCTGGTTTGGTCTCTGGGGAGGGGTCAGGTTTCCCTTATTGCATCTTTGGACGGCGCTACCTCAAACGTGGCTCTTACGTATGCTGCAGTGACATGTCATCGCCGTAGAGTAAATTAACCCCGATCGAATCTATGAGATTAGCTTGCAGCTTGCTTGCTTCCCGTCTGTGCGTTGCTGATCATTGGCATGCTAGTAAATGATTGTGTTCTGATAATGTGGTCACCTGTTCACAACTGAGAAATAATTCTTCTAACCATCTATGGCCTGATCTTCTTCCCCAACCGAGTGGCATTTACAGATTTCGTTAATTAGTCTAGAACTTTGCCCGAGTTACATCAAGAGCATTTCAATAAAACGTTAAAACTGATGTACTTGTCCCTTAGAACTCCCAAACAGTCCACTCTGCTGGAATTTGCTAGAAGGAATCCAAGTGAGAGTGGTTCTTCTGCACCCAGCATGTTTGAAGGCCGCCGTCTGATGTTGACTGAAACTAGTTTTCCAGGTTGCGCTGGATCAAGATGTCCACCTGCTTCAGAGGTCGAAGAGAACACTGCCTCTCGGTACCTGCTGAAGACACGGCTTCCCCTCTGCCAGTGTACGAGCCAGGGGGGACTTGTGCTATCAGGTGATGTTGGTGCCTGCAGGCGGGTAAAGTGCGATGTTGATCTTGGGCATTTTGCCCCAGACCTGCGACAGCCTTCAAGGATCCAGGAGTCCTGTCAGTTACACCTGCGTTCTTGGCGCTCCGAAATTCACCTGCTTGGAGTGCTCTGTGGTAAGAATGGACAACAGTCAGATACATCCCCCTGGCCACGAGTGCGTGTCGGTAGGAAAATGGAAAATCCATTTTCCCGGACTCTTATTGCTGTTCTTATTGCTGAGTATATTTTAAATCTGTGAAAAGCTGGGTACGTTTTGTATATGTTGACTTTTTTTGAGAGGGAAGGGGACTTGCTAGAGAAACCTACCCAAAAAGGCAGCACTGTGAAAAATTCCTTTGCTGTTTGACAGGTCATGGTAAAGGCCGCCGGTACCTCTCTCGTTCTTGATCTGTTCAGAATATCATTAGCTAATGCAAAATATGCATTCGAATTAGTCATTCTTGCTGGAAATGTTAGAAGTTCACATCAAGTATTTCCAACATCGTGTTACTTTACCCCCAAATGTATTGAAAATGTTGATGGAATACTCGTTATAGGGAAATTACATAGAAACTATGGATTTTTGCTCCCACCTGAGTGACACCAAGCAGATGGCCATTGGTTAACACTGGTCTCCAGGCACATCTTCCTCGTAGTGCCTTCTGGAATGAGCACCGTCAGACACTTAGAAGAACCGTGTCTGTACACATGCTACTGGGGGTTGCTTTTCTTCCCTCTTTCTGTTTGTCTGGTTCGCTAGAGATCTGTCTGTGATGGACATTCTTGAGAGTGTCCATCAGGATCTCTGTTTGTCTGGTTCGCTAGAGATCTGTCTGTGATGGACATTCTTGAGAGTGTCCATCAGGATCTCTGTTTGTCTGGTTCGCTAGAGATCTGTCTGTGATGGACATTCTTGAGAGTGCCTCCCACAGGATCTCTCACATGTGGCCGCTTCCTGCTCTGCCCCCCCCGACCCCCGATAACTATGACCAGTGCCATGAGTCACTTGCCTCTAGCTGGAGTCCGTGCAGGTAGGAGCCGTGAGCAATAATTCTGCTGCTTCTCCTTGGTTTGCTGTGTCTATAGCATCTCTCACAACGTTAATCCCACAAGTGATATCTGCCCATATGAAGAAATGCTAATCAATGACTTCTAAACAATAAGCAAAAATGAAGGAAAAAAAAAACCCCTATATTTTACTTAAAGCAATTAAGTCTTTATTGTTGCTAATTAAATTTGTAGAATGAATTCTGAAGAGTAAAATTAGAATAATTTTTAAGTCACGTTTTTCTGCCTACAGTTAGAAAAAAGAATTAACTTAAATATTAATCAAAAAGATGTAATATTTAAAAGGAACTTAAGTATACTAAAACTATAGTAAGTGCCATTGTTAAGGTGAATGTGAATAAATGGAAAGACCTACCCCACTCTTGGATAGGAAGAGATATGTACACACAAACACATACGCACACACACGCATACAAATGTACACATACGCATGCATATGCATGCACTTATATCTATGTATATCACAGTTAAAGTATCAAAACAAATAAACAAGAAAATGCTGAAGATCATATAAGATGTGAATAGGAGAAGTAACCTGAAAATTTTGAAAATAAAAGTGCTCAGAGGGGATCGTCGTGCCGGATGGTAAACGTGGTTACAGGCGTGGTGAGAAAGTCGGGGACTGTGCGTGGTCAGATCCAGATGACCTGACAGGGAACGTGAAAGCAGATCCGCGGCAGCTGGGTCTCTGGCCTATCATAAAACGGGCATTTGAAAGGAGAGGGTGAAAGGTATTTTACATAAATGGTGATGAGCAACAGGGGGTCATTTGGAGAAAAGATTACATTGGATTCATAATCCTTACTTTACTTTTTTCACCACAATTAATTTCAAATGGATTTGAAGTTTGTTTGTTTAAAAAAAAAAAAAAACAACAACTCCACACTGTGAAAAGGTCACGCATTCATTCACACGGCTCTCTCCACTTTTAAACCCCACCCCAAGTGAAACATGACAGAATCTCCTCCTGTCTGTGGCTCTGTCCACTTCACTGTCCCCTGGCCCCTAGAGATGTCCCTAATTCAGCATTTGTTTATGCAGATACCGGCCGATGTGATTTTTCGTCGCTGTGCCTGCCTTTTGTGACCCGAAGGTGTGTCTTGGGAACCTTCCCCATCAGTACTCGGGGGCCCCTCATTCCTTTCTAGCTGCGAGTGTTCAGTAGGGTGGATGGTTTACGTAACCGGTTTCCTATTGACGGACCCTTGGTTTTTTTCCAACTTCAACATTTTCCTACAACGAATCATACTGCAGTGTTGGATTAATTCCCAGAAGTGAGACTTCCACATCAAAGGGTAAACGCATTAATAATTGTGATAAATACTGCCGTTTTCCCCCCTTTTCTTAATTTCTAGGAGTTCTTTATATGTCGCGGAGGTTCGCTCATCATCAGTGGCGTGAATTGCAAGCATTTTCTTGTTCATTGTAGCAAAAGATTGGATTTGTCCTAAATAGTTCATCGCAGGTTGGGTTCCCAGGGAGGTGGCTCTCAGGTGGAGTTTTGCATGAGGAGTGTTTGTTAAGGAACGTTTGAGATCATCAGCATCTGTCCGTGGGAGGGGAGGGAAGCGGGAAGAAACCGTCGCTCAGGTAAATGCATGAAGCCCCGTGTCACACAGGTGCCCTGGGCTGTGAGCACAGGGCCTGCTCCTGGAGTGACAGCGCAGCTGCCGGCTGCTGCTTCCAAGGATGGCACCCCAGCGGAGGCCCTGGCTCAGGGCAAGCGATTCCCAAAGAGATAAGTGGGGACACTCAGGGAAAAGCAGCGAAGGCGCGTCCCCCAGGAAGACGGTGTATGCGTAGGTCTGGGAAGTTGCAAGTAGCTCTGAATGGTTGAAGGCCGGGTGTGAGAGAAGGGTGTAGCAATGCAGGGCTAGAGAAGACCGGGGTGACGGCAGGTCAGCCCCGGCCACACGTGAGCACAGATGCGATGAGCTTCATTCTTCCGAAGGATCATTTCGGCCCCTCTTCATCTCAGCTCGTGACACAGCAGCAGGTTACATTTTCCCAAGGTGGCTGCACCACTGCATCTTCTAAGTCCGATGCTCTTCACATGAAGCGCTTCCTCTACTGAACGATGGGGCGTGTTCCCTTCCTTTGAGTCTGGGTGGACCTTTGTAACAGCCTCAAGCAGTAGACACCAGGTGACTTCTAAGGGTAGGGCATGAAAGGGACACCCACCTTTGGAACCCAACTGTCCTGTTGTAGGAAGACCAGGCTGCATAGAGAAGCCACATGTAGCTTCCTGGCCACCACCCTCCCTTAGGTCTCGGCTGCCAGCCACATGAGTGGGTGAATCTCAGGGGACTCCTGGCCCCTACCTTCTACCCGGTGCCAGTGGACCAGAGGTGTGTGGGCTCCGCTGAGCGCTGGCCCGTTACAGATCTGTGGGCACAATTAATGTCATCGTTATTTTGAGCCTCTGAGTGCTGGGGTAACTTGTAAATCACTAGAACAAATAGCTGTTCTGATTTAGATTTTAAGCTATTAATTAAGGTCCCATCAGGCCAACACATTTACCTATCGGTTCATGTTCTTTCGAGCCAGTCATTTGGGGAGATGCAGAAGGATGTTTTGTACAAATGATAAATTCATTGAAAAGAAGCCTAGTCACAAGGACCCGTCACCGTGAGGTTTAATGGTTGGACACCAGGAAAATTGCCCAGTGCCTTTGGCACAATCTGCTCTTCCTACGCGGGTGTCCTTTTCATCTGGACCTCACCGCGACACTAACATTATCAGTTTTCTGATGACGGAAAAGTACCAGCTTTTTCTGTTGCCACACAGCTGTGTGCAGCTGTCAAAACTCATAGAACTGTACGTTGAAAAGGGTGGATTTTATTGTATGAAAAGTGTGTCTCAAAATTTAAAATAAGCAGAGAGATATCCTAGTAATTGCTTCTTGATATTTGAATCAGGCCAAGGGCCACATGTATCACAAGTCTTTCATTTGTGTTGAATTTCCTTTATTCTCCTCTCCCATCTCTTCCTTTCTCTCTCTCTCTTTCTCTCTCTCTCTCTCTCTCTCTCTCTCTCTCTCTCTCTCCCTCTCTCCGTCTCTCTGTCTCTCTGTCTGTCTGTCTCACACACACACACACGTTCTCTCTCCCATAATCTCATACATTTTGTTAACAATTATTTTTTATGGTTAGGCCTGCTAAGGGTGATCCCTACATTCATGCCCAAGTTTTCACTCAACAATAGGGCTGTGATCAACATATTGGTTCTATACCTTATAAAACTGGGGAACATTTGACAAAACTGAATTTAATCTCCTTCAAGACAACTTAAGCCTGGGAAAGTTATGCGTGTGCTTTCTATATGCACATGCGAATAGTAGCAGGGAATTTTTTCCATTCCATTTTCTCATTCCTGAGATGGTAAATGGCTCAGAGGTGTTGGGGGCAGGAATTTGCTTATATACCACTGGGCTGTCAAAGCTTCATATTCCTCATTATTTTTGAATTGTAAGAGATACTTAAAATGCTCAAGTTTCTATACATTTTCTTAACCTTCAAATATGACTATTATAGTAAATCATAAACCACAATTCAAAAATGCAAATACCTTTTTTTGCCCATATTTAGCATAGTTAGTCAATTTCTTTTCCATATCCACTCAATAACAGCATAAGGAATTTCTTTACGATGACAGATTGTCAGCACATTGACGTAGATTATTTTAGATGTATATTTTTAGTAGGAATGAATGATTTTTAAGTGAGCTTTGCTCAGAAATATAATAATTGGGAAAATTGTTATTCCATGTGTCTTTTTAAAGTTTTGGTCAACCTAATTAGTAATTATTAATAAGTATTTTACAAAAGAAAAGGGAAATTTGGAGTTTGCTGAAAAACATTCTAACATCCACTGGAATAGACCTATTCTTAAATAGTAAAGAAAATTATCTCAATCTTCTTGGCTCAAGATAGAGGAAAAAATCATTTAAAATAGTTTAGAATTGTTTCTGTCCTTCATTACTTAGACAATGTTTGGGAAAGGGGAGTGATCAAAACTTGGTAGATAGAGAGGGCGTATATTTACATTTATCTGTGAAAATGAACTCAGATCTTGAGTTCACAGGACAATATTTTCCTAACATATTTATTGTAAGAGCTGTGATCACTTCATGAGATGCTGGTTTCTTATGAAGGATACTTAATTAGGATTATGGACTGAATTGTGTGGTTATGACCTAGTTACTACCTAGAGGTACTGGAAAGGTTGTGTGTTGTTTTCTGCCTCTGTGAACATTTGAGGCCATCTCTTCACTATGTTTGAGCCCCAAGGACTGGAGATGGGAAGGGAGAATGGGATGGATGTTAACCCTTTCACATAAGGAATACTCAAGCTGGTTCCCAGAGGATGAAATTAGTCAAGGACCCAGCAGGGAAGAGCTGCCCCCAAACCAGAGAGAACTGGCCTGGCTCCCTAGGGGACTGTCTCAAATCTTCATCATTGGCCCAAAGAGATGTAATTCTTTGCACCCATTTGAAATGGCCATTGTGGTCAAAACCACATTAACTCAATTCCTTTTAAGCTGGGAAGATTTTTAAAGAAAGATCTTTGAGGACGTGGACTCAAGGAGGAGAAAACACTATAAAATTGTTGAAGAAGGTAAATTGTAGGTAGAGAGAGCAACTTGAATTCTTCTCCAGAAAATAATTAACAGCTGCCAGGGACCATGAGTCCAACAATGGCCTACAAACAGCATAGGTTCCTTGGTGTGAGCATTTGTCAGGCTTCTTCGGGAGAATCCACGAACGTCCTGTGGGAATGGGCATCTAGCCCTCTAAACTCTCGCCCTGCAGGGCTGATCTGTACCCACGAGATTTCAGGTCTCCTTTTACCTGCCCCACACCATCCTGGTCCTCACCTGGAAGGAACACCTGTTTCTACACCAGTGACAGGAATAAAAGAGAGTTGGAGTGGTCACATAAAGCGACAACGATGATGAGGCTGATAATGATGATGGCGATGATGATGATGATGATGATGGTGAGACGATGATGAGGCTGATGATGATGATGGTGATGATGATGGTGATGATGGTGATGATGATGGTGATGATGATGATAAATACGAAAAGATTGCAAAAAGAAAACTACTAAAGCATGCTTGCTGGTACAAGTGCCATTCACAGCTTCACTTCTGACCCCAGAACTGGCCCCTGGACAAGTTGTGCCTTTGGTTTTAGCCTGTGTCAAAACTCTTCTGTGTAGGGTAAAGAATCATGTGGGGAGGAGGCATTTTGAAACTTGATTTGCAGTAACTAGGCCACTATAAATCTGTATTTAAAAATATGATTACTAAGCATTTTTAATGACCAAGAGAAAGCCTTGTTAAGGTAAATAATGACAATATTTTATACCACATAAAGTCAGCTATGCAAATATATGTGCATACTAAAAAAGACTAGAAGGATAAAAACCAATATATTTACATACATATTTGAGTTAGTAAACATATGGATGGTTTTTCTCTACATATTTTAACAGATATTTCTAAATGTTCTAAAACAGTATATTGATTTTATATGCAGAAAAATGTCGTTTTAATTTATACATATGTGAATAGTGGAGCTCTAATGAGGGGGTTAGGAGAAGGCCAACCGAAGTTATAGCTGACATGCACATTAAAAATAAAATCACCCCAAAAAACTCAAAGAAGCAAAAGTAGACCGTTGCCACAAAAATTAGGAGATTATGGGAAAAGTATTTCTTAAGGAACCTTACCCTATTAGAGAGACCTTCGTCTGTCAATAGTGCTCACATATTTATTTACAAGTAGTTTTCCTTGAAAGATAAATACGATTAAGTAGTTTTTTGGAATGTCACTTGCCTCCGTGGGGTTTCATGAATTCTCTCTCTCTGAGTCTCTAATGGACACTAGGTGGTTTATACCTTTGCATGAGGTGAATTCTAAAGACACCAAAGTAATAGAAATGTACCATCATGCAGGGTAAACGAAGCGGTTCTGCTGTAAAATCCATCTCGGTCGTTAATTTCATTTCCCTTTTTGAGTTTCAGGTACAGGGCTCAAGTGTGGGCATTGCACCCACAAACAGTTCAGGCCCCGTTGCAGTCAGATAGGTTGTGTTTTGTTGAGTTTTTCTACGTTCATTCGTTCTTTTCTGGTTTAAAAATGTGTTTGTGTATTTAAAAGTTTATATTTAAGTGGTAGTTGGCTGTAGTAAGTTGGACTTAAGAGAAGCTTTAGTGCAAGTAAAGCTTTGTATTAACTAATTTGAAGGAAATCCGTTTCATCTGCAGCTGTATAGGCTATTGTCTCAAACACACGTGCACTTTTTTTTAGTAATTCGACATTTAGGTTCTTATTACTATAGGTTTTATTCAATTTAGGCTCCATTTTCTACTATATTTTTAAGCTTTGGAGAGCCCAAACTAGTTTTATTTGATGGCGTGACTGCTTATGGGTGGACTCGCCAACGGCCTGTTAGCTGTTTCAATGCCACTCATAATGGCTTATTACTGGATAGTTGAAATTTTGTTAAAACATTTTATGATAAATTCATAAAAAGTCATAGGTCATGATACTCAACTATAATCAAAGAGAGAAACAGTACAGCATTCGTCGATGGATTCTGTTAAAATATGAATGGTTATCCACGAGACAGGTACCTTGCTTGGTAAATCTGACATATTTAGAGATAAATGTCATAGATGCTTAGATAATTTATGCAGATTGGATCTATATCCACCAATAAACAAACCCCGTTTTGTGTTCCACAGTTAATTTTATTTCAAGACTTCTCTAACACTCGTGTTATTTTCCCTGTTTAATTTTGTTGAACCTACGACACCTCAGAGCAAGATTCCTTTGCCCGTAATAATGTCCAATTGATGCACATCATTAATGGCCACTGTGTGTCCTATAATGAGCTCCCTCGTCTGTTTCATTTGTACCGTAAGAAATAGTAGTGATTCTGCTGTGAAGACATTAACCACAAAATGATGAGTGATTCACGTAACTCCGAAACTCCCTCGGGGAAGTATCTATTATTCTGGAAAGTGTCACCACGTTTCCTAAGAACTTCCTCAGCTTTCT
The DNA here is from genome assembly GCF_000325575.1 of Pteropus alecto. Lineage (NCBI taxonomy): Eukaryota > Metazoa > Chordata > Mammalia > Chiroptera > Pteropodidae > Pteropus > Pteropus alecto. The sequence continues at coordinate 7,494,807 of NW_006438867.1, forward strand.
GTGTGTTCCGGAGTGAGGCACAGTGACACGGTGGAAGGTGACACACTTAGCAGTCTGGTGCACACAGTCGTTAAGTGGTCATGACTCTGATGTATCCCTTTGTCCACCCGGCCTATCGACGTTCAAGATTTCTCTTTTTATACTTGGCTCTTGAAAATAACTGAGTGTCCAGTCCTCAGTGGGGAAAGACTATTTCAAACAGTTTTAAATGCTTAGTAAGAAAATAATTCCAAATTGTGGTACATTAAGACAATGCTTAAAGGGAAGGCCGATCTTGAGAAGGGAGAAGCTGGCAAGCAGGACTTTTCATTCGAGCTCCAGTCACATAATCTTTCCACACTTCAGTGTCCTAATTATAAAATGGGACTTAACTGACTTCTTGGGCGTGGTTGTGACAGCCAAATGGGAAAACCGGATGAGATGCTGCCAGCGTCTGAATGCCTAAGTGCCTGCCTTCCTAAACACACAGGCATTAGGGTGGATGATTACACTGGGCAAGACAGAAGTTCGTCACTTGAAAATAATTCTAAATAAGTCGGCCTCGTCAGAGGGCGACGTGGACTGAACGGGAGCCTGGCAAAAGGAGTGCAAAAAAGAACTGCTCCAATGCCACGTTCAGATGAACAAGGAACTTCTTCTCTGTACTGTGAAGGACTTCTCCTGAAGCAGCATTCAGAGTCAGGGATTTCAGCTGCCCTTGCTGATGGTGGATGGAGCCAGCGCAGGGCACAGGCACGTTTTTAAGTGATAAATGACCACGCTTTTCCTTTGATCTAAGCGAGCACAGCAGTGACTCGTCGTAAAAGCAAAACCTGGACATTTCCAACAGAGATACAGGTTGTCAGGAACGTGTAACAGATTTTCTAAAGGGAGTTAAAAATGGGAAGTGCTTTCTGATGACTCGTCACATTCTGCAACAGTTAAAATCGCAGCAGTGGCTAGCTAACATTCACTGAGCCTTTTTCTGTACCATCCACTCTTGTGGGTGCTTTACACATACTAACTTATTGAACACGCAGCAATGCCTGATGGATCTAATGCCTATTAAATATTCACTACCATCATCCCCATTTTCCGTGAGGAAACAAAAGCACGCACAGCTTAAGTCACTTGTTCACGGTGAAACAGTGGCCAAGCCACCACTTGAAACCAGATGTTCTGACTCCAGAGCACCCAGCCGAAGCCGTTTCTATGCCAGGTGTCTCTGCGAACAGTGGGACTGAGGACCGACATCTGCGCCCATCTGCCCAGGTCATTGTGCATTAACAGAAGGGCAGTAATAAACATGGTTAACAAACACAGGTACCCAATTCTCAGATCTCAAGTTGGATGACGGTTTGACCCCAGGAAGTCAAGCAGAAGATGCTCATACCCGCAATTATCAGGCAGTACCTTGAATCAGGCCCAGAAGTCTAATATAACCCTCTTTCTGGTGACTTTCAAAAACCTAGTATGTGATTTAAGGTGCAGCTACTCATTTTTTGACTTTAAAAGAGTGGGTGGTAGACTCTTGAACACCTGGCAGCACTGTATGGATTTCTTTTCCTAAAAATCAATCCCTGGGGAGCATATCGCTAAACTGAGAAACCGAGCATCTCACGAAGAATGTGTCTGGATGCTAAGAAGTAGAATCCAGCTGTCACAGTTGTAATGAGCATTTCCAAGCCCAGCTTGGCCAGCCTCCCCATCCCCATTCGCGCTTGGGGAGTGTAACCTTTGTACATTCTGAGCGACAGCGAGGATAACCACAGGGTGTTATTACCACGTGATTTCAGCAGTCAAAGGGAGCTTGTGACACTAAGCTCTCTCTTAAAAACCGTCCGTTGTCCAACTGCACATTAATCCCAGGCGGAAGCAGCAGAGAGCATCTCTCAGGGTCAAGAACTACTGAGATCTTGACCCTGGGCAAAACTATACTTCCATTCAGCCGCAGAACCTGAAGTCTGAGCCCTAATTTTGCCTGGTTTCCTGAAGTCCATCAATAGGAGCACACTGGACTATTGTCTAAAGAAGATACACACAGTTAGGACCGGAAACAAGATCCACTTTGTAGAAGGAGAATTAAAATGTGCTGGGCGGGGTTTATGCCTCTCTGGGTGCTATAGCTCCAAGCAATGCCTACTTTACTAGTTCACATGGAACCTGCTTCTGCTTCTGAGGTGGCTGTGGAGCCCAGGGCATCTCTCAGGCCTTCTCCACGCCTAGTGGGCTGTCTGGACACGCTCACCTGGAATGGGTTAGTGTTCTAACCCGAATAAAAATCCCCTTGTTTCTCAGCTTCAAGCCAAGTTCTCTAGGGCTTCAGTAATACTCCATTGTTCCAACCCATTGGCCAAACACATAACTCTTGTGAGAGCTCTGACGGCTAAACTTTAACCAGCGCTGCTCCTCTTATGCCCCGCCCCCCACCCCTGTCTGCAGGTGGGACTCGGGAAGAGGGCGATCAGAGAGGAGTTCTGGGCAGTCTTCCTTCCCCTCGCCAGAGAACTTGGGTTTGCTAGTGGGAGATCTTCAAACACACTTTGAAACCTGAAGAAAATTAAGTGGTTGGATGTGAACAAATGTTGCTTGACGATTTAAATATTTTAAAATGTGACCTACATAGTAACTCACATTAATTAGAGATTCCTTATTTGGGTAATGGAACTTGAAATTTTTTGCCTTACATTAGAGACACTTCTTATTTTCAAAAATAAGCATTATGTCATTTTAACAAACAAAACAAAAGTCAGAGGCAAAGACAATAGTTTAGGGGTTACCCGAGGGGAAGAGAGTAAAGGGGGTCAAATGTCCGGTGACAGAAGGAGACTAGACTTTGTAAGGGGTGAACACACAATGCAACGTACAGATGAAAATTATAGAATTGTACACCCAAACTTATATAATCTTATTAATGAATGCCACTCCAATAAATTAAAAAGAAAATAAGCATGTCATTTGAGAACTTGTCTTTACAAATATACACAATGAATAATTGCAGTGAAACAAGTGATCAGGATTCGGCAGTTGAGGCACAGTTGTCATGATTGTGACAACCTCACAGGGGCCGTGAAGACCAGCAGCTAGCTACATTCTCTGTCATGTTCCTTGGGGCATGGGAGACAGGCTGGCTGACGCCTGGTAAATGCTTGCCAGCTTTCACAAACTAAGCAGATCGACCTTTATATTATGAGATAGGAATTGGATGTTTTCTTTAGAAAAGGCAATAACCCCAAGCGAGCTGTTTTTCCTACACAAAATGGAGGGAGATAAACGTTAATTGGACTCGAGAACTTTTTCTCACGTGGCATCGAACACGGCAGATTGGGAGGCTATAGTGATTGTCACCACTGGGATTCTGTTCTCAAGTATGCGTGCAACTTCTGATTTTATTTGTGAAAAGGAGGCCTAGGGGCCAAACATTAATCTAGCAATAGATAAATCTAAAAATCAACTTATTTTTAACGTCATCGTAACAGTAAACCTCTAGCCTTCCACATCGAAATTTCGTCTCCTCCGGCTGTGAGGGAGAAAAATAAAAGTTTGGTTTCTCTGTCATTCAATGTGCCCCTTCGGCAGTTCCCCTAGTAGTAGTAGAAGTTGTTATAACCACATCGCATAAACTATTAGATGAAGCAATGAAATACACGTGTAGAAAGTGAAAGGAGTGTGTTGTTTCAATGAAAATTAATTTGTATGCTTTGGAAAGACTCAAAGGTGAGTTTTTTGTTTTTTTTTTAACTAATTAGATATGAGTAAGACAACTGAAAAACTGGTGGATTTAAAAAAAAAAAACTTCATGAAGTTTAAATACTCAAATTGCCTCATGAGTTTTATTACTTAAAAAAAATTCCCTGAAACTGGACTTTTATAACTTAATAATATTGATATGTTGTGGTATTTATGTACGATGGAGAAAATGGAACTTCAGCCAGCAGAGCAGTCGTCGACTACATGATCAAATTTTGGTGAATAAATTTACATTTACGTATTTTAAGTTAAATAAAACATTTATGTACCAGGTTTGATTGCTTTTTCAATTACCAGACTTTTTGAAGGTCTCAACTAAATCAGATGGCAGGATTGTAACGGATTGCTAAAAATGAGTTTAATAATGTAATTGAAACTGAATATCAAAATTACAGTTCAGGGTTTGGGGAGCAGTTAAATCTATAACACGGTAATTTAATGGCGGTTCATAGTGTCAGTTTAAGCGATTCTGCTGTTAAATGGTGTACTGGTGAAGACTTGGCCCGGGTATAAACTTTATTTAGCTCCAATTATTTAATAAACAATTGTCACACAAATGATACATGCCGCCCTGCTCTCTTGTTTATATCAGCATCTGAACTCAAAAAGCCACTTGCCTCTTCCCCACATCTTAGTATTGAAATGCTGCCTGTCCTTCGAAAATCACCACCAATTATCACCTTTACTAAAGGCTTTCCTAGGTTCTCCATGTGAAATTGTGGTGGACTCGTGAAACGTGTTTGTTGATAATACGTCAGATTATTATCTCCTGTTTGCCTTTTGTTAGAGTTTGTCCAGGAGTTATATTACTGTTGATGCATCTGCAGAAGTACTCGTGTCTGTGTGTATGTTTGTCTGTGTGTAGTACGAAATTTTCAATTTTTCTGAAACACTGTCTTTAGCACTTAAGAGAGCACATACTGAAATACCAGGAAGAAGCAAGAACTCTGATTTATGTATCTGGAGAGATAACAATCATCCACAAACAGATATCTTTTTTGAGAAAAAAAAAAGCACATTAATATTCTGCTTGCAAAGTGACTGCTTGTATATATATTGCACTGTATACTTTGGCAAAACATTTTGTTTAAACTTAGCCTTTCGTTTTGCCAGAATATTAAATAATGCTTGTCTTAATTTATAATCATTTTCTGGGGGTATGAGGAATGATTGTTTTAATAATATTAAGATAGAATTCTTGGTTGGGAGGAAGTCTTAGTAAGTTATATTAAATTATAATGTCAAGTATTACAATTTATAATAAAAGATTGAAAATAGAAATGTGGTGGCTACTTGAAAAGCTATAAAATTTAGATGGCTACCTCCTCTGATAAGACACGGGGGAGCTAATTTTAACTCAAATATAATCTCCATGTTTCGGAGTTTAATTTTCTATGATACTAACCAATTTTACATAATGAATTTTGTGGCTTTGTAATCATATTGCATTGATCTAGCAATTAAGTAGAAATGATTGTGTCTGCGTTTGTAGGACTGGTAGCTAGTTGCTTCATTATATTGGATCATAGAAACTGTCAAGAACTTTTGTTAACACATTTCGAATCTAAAAAACGTCTTTAAAAATGAACTTTTTCTCTTTTTTGTTTAAGACAGAATGTCAGCGGGGCTGGCATGTTACTTTACTATAAAGGGAGTCCTTAGGGAGACTTACTCTGAACTGAATGAGGCCTTGCTACCTAGCTGCCACAGTCTGGATTTGGTGGCCCTGCTAAATGACTTCTTCACTTAGTGTATAGAAAAATGAGTTCTGTAAACTTAAAATCATAGCCCTGTCCAAGGGGACTTGGAACATAAAGAAAAGGCAGAAGCTAGCTGAGGTTTAAGAGGTTCATTTAGGAGAAAAATGAGGTGTTAAATAGTTAGACATTGCCATCAGGTTTTTAGCGTTGATTAATAGTTCTAAATCACTCGGGTCTTAGGTCTAGAATGTAACAGTTATCCAACTCACTGACATTAACGTTAAGTTGCCAACTTCAGTTTTCTTGATTGTTAATTTTCAGTCCATGTATTTTAGGTGTTTGGCTAAGGATTTTGTCAAAATATCTTTTCTCATTTCTTGCAAATTCTGAGTTTGCTTTAGAAATCAATAGATACTTAGAGTTAGCTTACTTTTTCTTATTTTCTCTCATTTAATGGTAATGAAGTAACATCTCCTTTGTGCATTAAAAACTATAATGCATAATTTATTCAAAAGTAAAGAGTGCTCTGGAAATATTCACATGCTTGGAATCTAAGGCTATGCATACAGATGTAGTCTCTATACATATTCCATACTGAAACTACTAAAACAATACTGGAATTTCAGAAATTAAGTACAAAAGATATTTATAAAATTACACATGGCATTTACTATTGGAACTATGGAAATATTTAAGTTGCTGTCTCGATGGAGGCTACAGCTCTTACATCATAAAGTTCTTATGTTGATTTGAAGGCGTTCATAAATTTTAAATGATTACCAATATAGCTATTTGTTTTTTCTGGGCTGTTTAATTCACTGTGGGTATATTTTAATATTTATGAGACAGTGAAAAATTGCAAACACTTTATACTCAAAAACAGTAACAATATTTTTACTGTTAATACAACATGTGCTACTTTAGAGGGCAGATCACAAGACTGAGTTCCTGGTGATGAGATGAGAGGTCATTATTCATTTGTCTGAAGGCAGAGTTTATTTCATCCCCTAGAGATACTCGCTTTACGGACACGCATAGGGCAAGCTTCTTGCTTGAACCGAATCTCATAATTTGCAGTGGAATAGAACAACAGAGAAAAGTGAAGGCAGAGAAAACAGAAGACACCATAAAGGGAATGAATGTAAAGGGAGCAAGAGAAGGGACGAAAAAAAATCTTGAACTCGAGATTTTAAGCCTGCAAATAGGGACATCAAGGGAGAAATCGGGTTGGGTGAAAGTGACAGGTTGATTTTACAGCTCTGACTGGGTGCGGTCCACCACCCTGACTTCAAGTTCACTGATCCTTTCTTCTGCTACATCTAACGTGTTGTTGAACCCCTCTATTGTATTTTCCAGTGTAGTTATTGTATCCTTCAGCTCTGTGACATCTATTTAATATTGTCTTATATTTTCTATTTCTTTGTTGAAGTTCTCACTGAGTTCATTCATTCTTCTCTGAGCTCAGTGAGCATCTTTATGACCATTATTTTGAATTCTTTATCAGATAAGTCACTTATCTCTGTTTCATTCAAGTCTTTTTCTGAGGTCTTTTCTTTTTCTTTCATTTGGAACATATTCCTCTTTCTTCGTTTTCCTTGACTCTCTTTGTTGATTTCTCTGCATTAGATAAAACAGCCATCTCTCCCAGTCTTTAAGGAGTGGCCTCATGTAGCAAATGAATCTTATTGTTCACCCTCCCCTAGCTTTTGGTCCTCTCTCAAACCTTTATGATTATCCAAACTGCCTACTTTACTTGTAGTGGTTTCCAGTAGTTGAGGATGTGCCAAGACTTATCAGTGCCCTAGAGGGAAGGAGCTCAGTCAGCACCTAGATTCAGGCTGATTGGAAGCCAGATCTTCAGACAGGAGCCTTCAAAGTTTGCAAATATACCTCTTTCAGGAGAAGACTAGGAGACAGGTGTTTCTTTCTGCTTCCTGTTCCCTGAGCCCCAGGGCGATCGCCACTTAAGAACTATTTCTTTCTTTACTACCATCCCATTGAGCTCATGAACCCAAGTCTCACTAGCCATTAGAGCTAGGTGATCAAGGGGTGGTCCCTGGGTGGCAGCCACAAAAACCAGGGCACTATATATATAAAAAACCAGGGCACCAGACCCGTGGACAAGTTCCACACCAGGAGATTCCAGCGCTCTGAAACATAGTAGAGGGAGAATGCAGAGGTGGTGCCTGCCAGACTCTATCCCTGGAGGGCGTTTTGGGAGGCCCCTCAGTGTTTGTGTGAGGTTAGATGCCTGCACCTCAGGCTGACACTTCGAGATAAGCAAACAAGCCTCTTTCACAGGAAGTCCAGGAACTCTTCTGGGGTAAGACTGCACCTGAACTACTTTTCAGTTCTCTGTAGTCTAGTAGGTTCCATGGATACAAGCTCGTCTCTCGGGTGCAGGTCTTAAAATTCAGGATGCCAACTGTGGGGAAAGAACCCTTCACTCCTCAGGGAGAAACTCGAGTTTATGGGTTCCCTCCCAACTGTGGGTTGTGTAGGGGGTGGAGGTACGGTGAGATCGTGTCTTGGCCCAGTACGTAGGAGTTGCTCAGCTAGTTTGGGTTTTTTTTTTTTTCTGGAAGAAATTGTTTCATACGTAGCTGTCAATTCAGTGTCTGTGGGATGAGATGAGTTCAGGATTCTCCTACATTGCCATCTTGAACCATAACAGACAAGTTGGTTTTAGAGATGTTAAAATTGCAGTAATGAGGGGGACAGGGATCAGGAAGGGATGAAGAGGTGAAGCACAGGTGATTTTTAGGGGAGTGAAAGTATTCTGCATGGTAGTACTGAGATGATGGACACATGACATCTCGCATTTGTCAAAATCCATAGAACTGTATAATATGAAGAGTGACAGCTAGTGTAAACTGTGGAGTCTAGTTAACTACAGTGTGCCAACATTGGCTCATCAATTCTACCACACTAATATAAGATGTTAGTAGGAGAAACTGTATGGGTCTCTGTGGGTGGTATGGTAACTCTGTGCTTTCTGCTGATTTTTTTCTATAAACCTAAAACTGCTCAAAAAAATAAAATCTATTCATTATTTTTAAAAATTGCAGTGATACATAAAGATGAACATGGTCGGTCACCTGTAGGTGAAAAAGGGGTTGATATTAGAAATGCAGTGTGAAAGTCATCCATATAAAGGGACTTTGTGGGCTTCAGGAGTAGATGAGCTCCTACTATGGGAGTGATCAAAGGGAAGACATGAAGGCCCAGCACCAAGTCTCCCGATGTTCCCATATAAGGGTCTGGCTCACGACAAGGAAATGGCGAGGATGAAAAAGGAATGACACGAAAAATTGGAGGAGTAGACGTGTCACATCACATCACAGCAGCCAAGAGGGAGATGACTTTGAAAGGTTATGACTGATGCTCCAAAGAAGTGAAAAATAATGAGGACTTATAATGCTCATTAAATCGAATGATTAAGTGGGGAGAAATCTGTCAGGGAGAGTAGTTTCAATACTGTCCTGGTTGGAGCTCGGTTATAGAGGTGAAGACTCGGTTGATCTGTAAATGGAAGTTAAAAGTAAAGATTTATTTTAAGAAATAAACAGCTTTCCTTTTAGGGCATCGAGGAATGGTATTTTTTCTTTTTCTTTTTAACTGTGGAAGACAATCCGTTTATAGGAAGAGGCTAAAGAGCCAAAATGCTGGTAGATTCTGGACATTTTGGAGAAATGATAGGAAAAGATAGACATGGACCCAAGACCCTGATTAGGAAGTAGCCATGAAACCAGAAAGAATTGGAAGATAGATGAACAGAAAAATATATAAGGTGATTTAGCATGCCTGTTGTCAGAGATTTGGGCTTGCAAAGAAAGTAGATGGGGAGATTAAAATTACATCATCTCCGGCTTTAATAAAGTAAGTGCTCAACTTATCTGATAATTGTTTGGAGTTGGATCATGGCTAAGGTGAAGTTTGAGGCATTTTCATTTGCAATCCCCCACTGAATATGCTACATCATTTTTAATTCAGAAGAGCCCATAGAATGATCATGCACAACCCAGTTATTTTTTCAAAGAAGGAGAATGGCATAAAGAAAGGTTGTGTAGATTGTCTGAGGTCATACAGATATTAAGGGCTGAGACAAGACTGTAATGAAAGCCTTATCTCGGGCAGCCTTGCATTTCCTCTACGTTACTGCAGATATGGAGAACTTGAGCTAACCCAATGAGATGTCTGGTAGGCAGCTACAGAATGATTGCTGGTATTGGAATTAGAGATGAGAGCTAAAAGCGAAGTTCTTTTCCTATTGAAATATAATTCATACACCATAAAATTTGCCCCCTAAAAGTATACAATCGAGGGGTTTTAGTACATTCACAGGTTTGTGCAGCTGTCACCACTGTAATTTCAGAACATTTTCATCACTCCAAAAAGGAAGTCTATTTCACATCAGCCCACCACAGCCACCACCACGAAGCGTGTGGCAGCTTCTAACTACTTTCTGTCTCTTATGGATTTGCCTATTCCAGACATTTCATATATGTGGCACCTTGTGTCTGGCTTCTTTTACTTACCATAAGGTTTTCAAGGGTTCCTTTATGTTGTTGCATATTGTTAATACTTCATTTTTTGTGTGTGGCAAAATAATTCTCCATTGTATGGATCTACCACATTTTGTTTATTCATTTGTCAGTTGGTAGACATTTAGATAGTTTACACTTTTTGTCTTTTATGAATAATACTACTACGAACATTCATACACAAGTTTTTGTATAGACATGTTTTCAGTTCTCTTAGTGTACACCTAGGAATAGAAGTGCTAAATCATGCAAATAGATTAGATAGATAGATAGATAGATAGATAGATAGATAGATAGATAGATAGATAGATAGATAATAATGATGATGATGATGATGAGAGATAGATAGATCAATCTATCGATCAATTGATCGATCGGACATTTCCTACCTTATAAAAGAAAGGCACACATCGTGCCTCTTCAGAATGTCACTGTGAGACGTGCTCTTTGGTATGAAAAAATCTCAAGGACACAAACCAAGGAAACAGCACTTATTAAAGAAATAAATCAGTAAAACTCGACACAATGGTCAACGAGACATTGCTCCCAAGGAACTGTCCAGAGACCCTCAGGGAGAAATGAGAAAGGCAGCTATTCCTCATTTACTGTAGACATGGTCTTCATGGCAAGGCTCTGTTGGCTCCTTTGGTCTTTATCTGTGAACGGAAGGCCAGAAGTGAAATGCCATCATGAGGATATATATTAACATGTATATTTTAGTTGAAATTTGAAGTCAGAATTTTTTTTTCTGATCTAATCGATTAGTTAAAAAGTGAAGACAGGTGTTGTCAGGTTTTATGACAGAAAAATCTTCCAAAACTTGAATAAGCTAAATCTGTAACTCCAAGGTTTGGAAAAACACTAAAGCATGTGATACAGAGTGACTGTCACACACCCAGAGAGCCTCATGCACCGAGAATATGATGTGAGCAAGGTAGCTCTATGTGAAAAGAGGACACTGTTTTATCAAACAATAATGTAATAGCAATAGTGTGTTAAAAATGAAAACTTTTTTTTATTTCCCCAAACCTTTCAGAGTGTATTAAGCGAAAAAGGCTCATCTAAACGAAAACATAGCCTGACAAACTAGAAGTTATTTGAAACTTTTCAATATAGGTTTTAGGTATACTTCCTAGAAGTTAGGAAAGTAATTATTCTGATTAATAGTTAGCAAATTGTTTGCAACTCAGTGGTTTCTTTTTCTTTGCTTTCAGAAAACTTAGAAAAGGACTTGATCGAGATGTGAGCAGATAGATGATCTTAAATAACTTTACTATGAGAGAACTGTATTATTTTTTGGCGCATGGCTCAGAGATCCAACATATTGATGGATATTGCTCTAACAAAACTTTATGTTCTCATTTATTATCTGAACTAGATTTCTCAAGACTTAGAGCTATACTAATGAGCAGTAGGAATAAAAATGAAGCTGAATCCTGTCTCAATCTATCAGTAGGTAATATTCTTCCACAGTTATATGAACTAGTGGGCCAGGGAAGGACTGAGTTCCATCTCTCTCATTAAAATATTTATTTCTAACAAAGTTTAATAATTTTTTAGAAATTTGTTCAACATACATTTTTTGAATTATTACAAATATACATTTTGGTAATTATTAAGTAATTACCAAATTTATTTAATAATTTGATAATTATGTAATAATTACCAAAATGTATATTTTTTATCCATTGTATACCACTAGTAATTGTATTGAAAACTCAATCTAGAACTTTTAACAGTTATAGCCATATAAATTTTAATTTCTATTCATTGTTTTTGTGACATATGATAGGGTGATCAATAAAAGTCTTTCAAACAAAAATAGATTAAGTTAGAATTAAATATAAATTAACTGGGTCAAATGAAATGGAAAACAAATTTAAGATAAAAGTAATGATGTAAAATTTCTGACTCTTAGAGAAATATTTGTTGGTATAGTTCTTAAAGTGGGTTGTGACAAGCATCCACTTATACTTAGAATCCAGTGGCTACGTTAAAAGAATGATGTAAATTTATTTTTAAATGTCAATATTTACAATATGCCAGAAATTATATACTTTACAATTACTTAACCTTATCACTAAAAAATTACATTACCTTAAAAATGTATTGAAACTAAAGCAATTTACAGGTTCAGTGCAATCCCTATCAAAATCCCAATGATATTTCTTGCAGAAGCAGGAAAACTCATCCTAAAATTCTTATAGAATCCTAAGAGACCTCAAATAACCAAAACAACCTTGCAAGGGAAGAACAGAGTTGGAGGACTCACACTTCCTGATCTCAAAACTTGCTACAAAACTACAGTAATCAAAACAGTATGGTACTGATATAAAGACAGACATATAGAGCAAAGAACCCAAAAATAAACCCCTGTATATACGGCCAAATGATTTTTGACAAGGGTGCCAAAACCCTTCAATAGGGAAAATACCATCTTTTCAACAGATGTGGAGAAAACTAAATCTCCACATGCAGAAGAAAAGTGGACCCTTACCATACAGCGTATAACACAGTGGATCATAGTCTTAAATATGAGAGCTAAAACAATAAATCTCGTAGAAGAAAACATAGGGAGAAAAAATGACATTGGATTTGGCAGTGATTGCTTGGATATGACACTAAAAGCCCAGGCAACAAAAGATAACGTAGATAAATTGTACTTCTTCAAAATTAAAAAATTTGTACATCAAAAGATACTATCAACAGGGTAAAAAGGTGATGCACAGAATAGGAAAACATATTTGCGAATCATATATCTAATAAGGGATTAATATCCAGAATATATAAAGAAGTCCTACAACTCAACAACAACAAAATCCAATTCAAAAATCAGTAAAGGACTTAAATATGCATTTCTCTAAAGAAGATATACAAATGGCCAATAAGCACATGAAAAGTTTCTCAACATTTCTAACCATCAGGAAAATGTAAATCAAAACGACAAAGAGATACCAATTTATACCCACTAGGATAGATGCTGTTAAAAACAAAGCAAACAAAAACCAGAAAATAACAAGCGTTGATGAGAATGTGGAGAAATTAGAACCTTCGTGCTTTGCTAGTGGACAAATATAAGAATACAGCTATTTTAGAAGACAGTATGGAGGTTGCTTAGAAAGTTAAACATAGAATTATCATATAATCCAGCAATTCCACTTCTGGATATATACCCAAAAGAATTGAAAGCAAGTACTTGAACAGATATTCAGACACCAATATTCACAGTAGCCAAAAGATGGGAACAACCCATGTCTGCCAGTGGATGAATGGATAAGCAAAATATGCAGTATACATACAATGAAATACTCAGCCTTAAAAAGGAGTGAATTTCTGATAATTGCTACAACATGGACGAACCTTGAAAATACTATGCTAAGAAAGATAAGGCAGAATCAAAAGGACTTATATTGCATTATTCCAGTTCTATGAAGTAACTAGAATAGATAAATTGTTTTAGAGACTGAAATAGGAAAATGATTGACGGAGTTGGAGGCAGGAGGAATGGAGAGTTATCATTTATGGGAGCAATTTCAGTTCAGGATGATGAAAAAGTTCTGGAGATGGATAGTGGTGATGATTTTATATACTGAATGCCACCGAATCATACAATTAAAAGGTTAAAATGGTAAATTTTCTGTTTTGTATGTTTTACCACAATGAAATAAATAAAAATATACTAAGATAGTTTTCCAGATTTTTAGATACACAGTTTTTCAAGTTTCTCTTAGGCCATATATGCATAGCTGTTCACGTGAGTACTGGAAGAACACCTGTCTAGCGTCCTTCAGTCAGGGACCAGCCCTCTCCTCACACCTCATTTTTCTTGCTCCAGCCACCTGGAAATTCACATCTGCTACAATTATGTAGAAGTTTGTTCCAAATACCTTTAATGCCTCTTCTCCGCCCACAGAGTTGATGGGTGAAATCCGATACTTCAAGGCCCAGCCCAAGTGCCCACCGCCTTTGGGAAAGCTGGGGTGGCTCCTGTAGACAGAACTCATCTCTCCCTCCAGTATGCTCCCAAAGAACTTTTCCACCCCTCTGACGGACCCCAAGCCTGTCCCCAGACTGAATTTTTTAAGGGCAAGAATGGTATCTTCTTCACCTCCATGATCCCTTCAAATAGCACAGAGCGTAATTTGAAGTAAATAGTCCAATAATTGAATCTGAAAAAAAGTTATTCTTTTCTTATAATCCTCCTCTGAGAGAGTAGATGGACCTTTCCCCTACTTTCCAGAACAAGGAAATAACAAAAAAAAAAAAAAAGGGTCACACCTTGCCCAAGTGACAGGTACCGCGTCGCTGATGGGGATGGAGGACAGCATCCAAACTCTGCTGCCTTCTGTAGACCCTGGTCTGGGGAGCCAGGCATTCATTCTCACTGTCAATGAGTTAAGGGCATTGCTTGGTTGGTTATAAAACACATATTCTCAAATATTTGCCATAGGTCCTGTCCATAAATGAAATGATCTTCTGCATATTTCTGCTACCCTTTCCATAATAATCCCCCCCGCCCCCCGCCACTGCTCCAACCCCAGGAGGTTGGGAACAGTTGTGTCATTAATGAACGATAGCAGGTCCTACTCAGTGACCCCCAAATGAAAGGCTCATTATTTCATTACTGGTCTCCGGAGCTATTTGGTCCCCTAACACCGTAGCACAGGATCTGGGCCGAAGAGTCTTAGCCTTGAACTATAAAAAAAATATAAGTAGTCCTGAACGCAATTTGGAGCGATTATGTTCTATTGTGCCAAGAATTTCTTATTAAAAATCAATTTAATTGTGCATACGCCATCTGGTCGGTATTATGATCTTTTATGTGAGGGAAACACGATTTTGAATTTACCTGACGCTCCATAGTTTGAGCGTGTAATCTTGCAGAAATGGAGTCATTTTGTAGCACAGAAAGATTAGTAATTAAAGAAACTTTAAAAATGTTTACCAGACTTGCCTTTACTAATTTTTGTGACCTTTCGGCTGTAAGATTCAATTTCTTGCATCATTTGGGGTTTTAATGGAAAAGAAAATGCTAAAGTGAGAAATTTATATGTGGCCATCATATGCTACATTTAATTGCATGTAAAATTTCTGTTTCATACTTTTCAGATTCTAATTCTTTTCACATAACTTAGTTTGTCACATTAGCATTAATTTGCGTTGTTTTTTTATTCAAAAAATTTGGATAATGAAAGCCGAGAGGTTTATTTTTGATTGTCTACTGAGTCTGTTTCAACCATATTAGCAAAAGATTGGAATATGTTTGCTCAGAGTCTTAAACAGGAAAGTGTTTCAAACCAGACCAATTGCATTTTGTTGTGTAAAATGGGGAAGATTTTTGCAGCTTGCTTTTCAGAACAGTTTATTCCCTAATTTATCTATTCTTTTGACCGAACTCCTCTTGAGAATTTTATTAACATTTAATAATAGTAAATCATTCGACTCTTTCAGTCTTTGTGAAGTTTTTGTCTTAAAGATGAAATTTATTTTAAAAGCCCTCTTAGAAGCCAATCTGACACGAATAAACTTTCATAAGGAGCTCTCAAACAAATCTTTTTAATATCTGTCTTTTTCCTTGAGACGACAATAGCATCACTGTGATAGTATTAGGTTTTCTTTTTATTCAAATAAACTGTTTCCAAGACTGATGATGATTAGCAAATCTTGATTTTTTATTACTCTGCTAAGACAAGATAGAAAAAAAGATAGTAAAAAATTATTTGGTGCTAAGTATTCTGATGCTCAAATCGTAAAAGTAATCTTTAGTCCCAACTAAACTTAATACTCCAAGATTTTTTTTAAATTGTAATGATAGTTACTATGTATGTATAATTCTAATCACTAGGTTCTTCTCTTTAGTGAAATATGTACTTTTCTTTATCCTTGGGCATCCTGAACCATCTGACACTGACGGACCCCCTGAACTGGGATTCAACGTTTTTTTTTTTTTGTTCTTCAATTGGGCTTGTTGGGAATCTGTGGCCTGACAGGCTGTCAAGAACAAGATCATCCCCTTCCTCTTCCCTTTCTTCTACTTTAGTTTCTTCTTCTGGTTCAGGAATTTTCTTTTTTTCTCTTTCTTCGTTGGAGGTTCACGTTCTCCAAGCATCTTTTTTCAGACAGGCGTAACTTCAGGGTCCGCTTTCCCCACGTCCATGACACTCAGATTTATCAGAGCAGTTTTGCCTTCGGATGAGCTCAGCTGCTCGCCCCACAGCGATGCTTGCTGTTATCACTCTACCAAATAACTCTTCGCTGTTTATCGCCCTGGTACAGTTTTGTGCAGAGTCCTAAATCAAAAAGAAAACAAACACAACCCCTGTACTCTCCCTGGTATCTGTATTTTTCATTATGGTAACCTTATTTTTTTTCTAGGTTATAGAATCTAACTATATTCTTAATATTCTTTTAAAGAATCTCCAGCTCCTTGGTTCTTAGCCATACCATGCAAGGTACCTAAGTGATCAGGATGATGAAAAGAGCACAGAGCCCGTTCTTTCTCCTGACCCCTTAAGCATTCCTAGTCCTTCTGGCCTTTGCTCATTGTCTGTCTGTTCCCTAATTATAAAAGGATCCTTAGGCTCCCTTACATGACATTACAGGCTTAAGAGTTAGATCGTTTTCATAATACGTTTTTTGATCCATTTATATGCTTGTAGTTGAGAAGTATTTTGTTGATGTTACAAAATAGCAACACTGTAAGTTGGTCGCCACAAATTCTGATTCAATTCTGAATTGCCATTGATGTTTTAAAGCAGAAGTCCCCAACCCCTGGGCTACGGACCAGTACCGGTCCATGGCTTGTTAGGAACTGGGCCACACAGCAAGAAGTGAGCGGCAGGCCGGCGAGTGAAGCTTCATCTGTATCTGCAGCCACTCCCCAGCGCCAGCATCACCGCCTCAGCTCCGCCTCAGATCATCAGGCATTAGGTTCTCATAGGAGCACCAGTCCCTGGTGCCAAAAAGGTTGGGGACTGCTATTTTAGAGAATCACTTATTCGTTATGTAGGGTCTACTAACTACAATCTATTAAACACCAACTTGGTACCAGCCATAATGCCTTTCATCTTCTCTGTGCCCTGATTTCCCTATTTGCGAAATAGACAAAATGCCTACTTGTTAGGATGACTACGAGGTTTAAATTAGATAATCCACTCAGGGTGGCACAGATTCTTGGCACAGAGTAAGCGTTAAATGTATGTTAGCTTTTATTGCGATCATCAAAACCAGCAAAAATGACAACTCTGCAGTGCGTGGTTTTCTTTCCATTTATTCATTTTAAAATGAGGCTTGTGGAGATTAAGAAAGATGCCCATGCTCATGCAGCAATTAAGTGTTCGAACTAGGACAAAATCTGTTTGGCCAATTCCCCGATCTGTCTTATGTTCACATTTATGTGTCCCTTCCTCTTTAATGATAAGTGCTCATACTATTCCGCATTTATTTAGCACCTACTGTATGCCAAGGACTATGCTAGATCCTGGCCACTTAGTAGTGAGAGCAATAGATGTAATCTTCGGCTGCATGCATCTGACAAATGGGTAAACAAGAATTTTAGCATGTGACAAGCTAAGAAAGAAATGAGCTTGGTGCAGTGAGAGGGAATAGCAAGGTCTTTTCGTAATTCTTTAAAGTAATGCTTGTTTGTTGTAATGATAATGGGGATGTATAACGAAAAAAATATTTACCCTCGTCTGCCTCCAGGCAATCAATGGGAACAGCTCGGCTAGCCTTTCTACCTTTCTTTGTACTCATACAACACACGCAGACGTTTTTGTTGCGGTTTTACAAAACATTGGGTCCACTACCCATTATTCTGTAACTTTAATTTTTTTGTTTGTTTGCCTCAAAGTCTTTAGAAGTGTTACAAGTACTTGGTGTTTGCTCCTGGCGTTGTACCTGTTCAGGACTGGCTCAGAACGAGAAAACTCTCCAAAGGTCTTAGAGAGGAAGCCCGCCCACGTATTACAA
Organism: Pteropus alecto; assembly: GCF_000325575.1. Classification (NCBI taxonomy): domain Eukaryota; kingdom Metazoa; phylum Chordata; class Mammalia; order Chiroptera; family Pteropodidae; genus Pteropus; species Pteropus alecto. The sequence continues at coordinate 7,512,751 of NW_006438867.1, forward strand.
TAATCTCCATTTAATTCTGGCCAGTCCATCTCATAACTTATTGGACAAAAGATACTTTGGAAAGTTTTTTGGGTATCTTGCTGTACTACTATTGTTATTGTTATTTTTGATAACCGCTGCTCTATAATAGCGCTTCCGATTTTTCCCCTTTGATTTTCTATCTACCGACCTACATACCTACCAACTTAGGGTTTTTTTGTTTTTTGTTTTTTGGGGGGTTTTTTGTTTGTTTGTTTTGCTTTTTGTCAATCTAATACTTTTTCTTTGGCATACATTTCTTCATTTATATACACTAGATTTAACATTTTAAAAGAAAAGTGCTTAATATTTCATAGACTTGGTACAGTTACCTCCTAATAAAGAACTTCAAGAGTTTTTTCCCCCCTATGCTTTCTGCTTTGTTTTGTTTTGTTTTGTTTTTCCACTATTAAGAATATTATAAAACAAGATATGTTTTTATATAAGTGATTTATTTATGAGAAATGAATTTCTAAAACTAGAATTTCATCTAAAACTCAATGAAGTAGATGCTTAATTTTTCACCTAATACATATTGCCAGATCAAATTCCAAAAAGATTGTAGCACTTGGCCTTTTAAACAGATATGGTTAATGCCAGGTAGTCAGCTCAGACGTGATGTGCAAATCAGTAGATCATGATGTTATTGACTCTTCAGTGAGAAACCTTATAGAGCTAATTCACTTAATTATCCTCTCTCGGGTACTTTTCCACCTCGGTCCTCTGCCGTGGGTCATGGAGGAACGGGCCCTCCCGCTCCCGAGTGAAGCAGTCATCTAAGTATGTCGACTGTGAGTCAAGAACCTGAGTGGCAGCAGGTAGAGCCCGCCGAGGTCGTGCGGTGGTGGCTGGGACCTCTGCACAGGAGTCTGTGCAATTAACCAAGATGGTTACTGCATTTTTGGCAGCGAGGCAGCAGTTAAAGCAAAGAAGGATTTTTTTTTTTTTTTCCGAGAAGGAAAAGCCATTTAATAAGTTTGGGTCAGTTTGTTCATAACAGCACTACGTTTGAGGACCAAAAACCCCAGGAGCTTGGCAAGCCATCAGCGCTTGGCCAGTCTTCCCACCAACTCACCAGGTCTGAGGCCGTCCAGGCAGAACCTGGCTCCCTCCACTTCGACCGTATTCATTTAATAGCATTCCTAGTTAAAAAGCAAGTAAAGGCAGAGGAATCTTTCCCTCCATTAATCCAGAAAAGTAAAATTTAGTGGCGATAGGCAAGCCATGGTCCAAGTAACTGCACATGGCGTGGCGTAGGGGGTGCCTGGCCGTCTGTTTGCACTGAGGCTTGTGCATTTGGTGTATGCAGCTTAGAACTTAGGGTCCACCAGAAATGACAGTAATGTTTAGGAATGGGGGCAATGCTTTTTCTTTCTCTCTCTCTCTTTCTCTTTTTTTTTTTTCTTTTTTTGTATATGAATTAACATTTGTATATAACTAGCCAGTGTGAAAGTCTGATTTTATAGTGTGTCAAGGAGCCATCATGTACCTGTCTCATGAATAAATAAAATAAAAACCAAGTACGTTTGTATAAATATTTAAAAATACAGTGTGTTCTCATATTTTTCCATTTCACCTATGGAAATCTTGCCAAAATGAAATCAAGTTTGAGTGTTTACAACATAAGAGAAAACCAGCTTATGGATTTTGAAATTAGGGGATGGATTTTTTTTTGTTTGTTCTGTTTATTTTGGTTTTATTTTTTTCTCTATCGAATAAATATTTCCAACGAAATAAACGATCTGATCTTCTGATGATGGATTATTTGAGTGAAGATTGAAATTGAACTGGAAATGTTGAGAATGAGCTTGTTTATACTTTTCAAAAAACTGCAGCACCTGCAACTGATAAAAATTAGTACAAACATATCAAAAAATGTTTGAGGGAACATGTGGCCAAGCCAGCGCTAGTTTGGACAGAATCAGAACACTGGCTGCTTAGAGGAGACATCCCAACATTCGGCTAATCAAGAATGTTAATCCGAAGTGAAGGCTGAAATTTTTTTATGTGGTTCGGGGTCGCCTGGGGCAAAGGTTACTGCTGAGGAAGAGATGCTTGATTTCTTAGGGTTTTTTTCCCCTTATTGTATATTTTCAACCACTCGAGTGTCTTAGTGATGCAAAATTCACTCTCAGTCTTTAATTTCTCATTAATAATTTCTAAAGATACAATCCCATCTGATATTGGACGCTAAGCAGGATCAGACCTGGTTAGTACTTGGATGAGAGACCACCTAGGAAGACCAGGTGCTGTAGGCGTAAAAAATAAAAAAATAAGGGATTGTAAACTGACAAGGTCCTTGCAATCTGTGAGGTCAACCAAGTGTTGCTTCGCCTAAAAAAATAATAATAATAATAATAATTCCTAAAGATAGATTTCCGTTTTGGGGATCTAGACAAGTGAAGTTAGAGATTCACATTCAATGTTCCCATGGCCTCTAAGGAATATGGCCTTTGGTCCTGTATATAAGGCCAGGCCCGAGGGGTGTTAATGCAGAAGGAAGCTAAGCTTTCTGAGCCCACATATCATCGTGACTTCTTACAACTCATCACATGTCATCATTTTGTTAATAACAAACATCTGTTACAACAAGAGTTCTAACTTTTATCAGGTTTGACCTAATACATTTATTTCTTTTATCCAAGGTTTCTCCAGAGTGACACTGTTGACATTTTGGACCAGATAATTCTTTGTTGCAAGGGGCTATCCTGAACACTGTAGGATAGTTAGCAGAATCTTTAACCTCTATTGCCAGTTACCATCAACACCCTCAAAAAGGTCCCCAAGCATTGTCAGGTGTCTCCCTGGAGGCAGAATGGACCCTAGTTGAGAATTACTGCTTGAAATAGTTATATCAATAAAACATGCACATGTATGAAAAGTTTAGATCAATACAACAGGTGTAAGTGAGTCTCCATATACCCCCTAGAGGACACGTCTGCTACCTAAAGGTAATGGATATTAACAATTTCTTATGCATCTTCCAAAGAGTCGCCATGCATATAATGTAGGTATCTATTCTGTACAATCATGACCATCCAACATATACCTTGACGTTTTTCATTTTAATAACATATCTGTAAGACTTTTATATTATAATGCTTATAGATTTATATAATTCCTTTTAATGTCTACATAGTGCTTCATTGTTATAGAGGAACCATAATTCATTTCACCAGCTATCAATATACACACATGTTCTAATGTTTTATCTTTCCAAATAATGCTACGGTAAATGCTCTATATTTTCATGTTGAATACTATGTGATTATAGTTATAAGGTATAATTTGGAGTATGCCCCTAAAAGTGGAATCACTGGGTCAAAGGAAAAGTACATTAAATATATTTTTTATTACCAACTGGGTATGAGAATAGCTTTTTCCCCAGGTTATCGACCTTTTAAATCTCTGCCCATCTGTTAGGTGAAAATGTAATATCTATCGAGGGGGAAGGGAGGGACATGCACATGTATATGTGTTTCATAAAAAATGAAATTTTTTTTATGTATGTGTTTTCCCCATGATCACACTGCACATATCCTCTGCCTATTTTTCTTACAGCTTGTCAGGAATTTTCATTCGTATTTATAAGAATTCTTTATATGTTAAGGAAATTAGGCCTTTGTCTTCATAGATGTAACAAGTCCATTTGTATCATTTATTAATTTTCTTTCTAATTTATTACTATTTTTCTCTATACCAATGAATTGTTTCAAATTTGTCTTTTTGTAAGATTTTTGAGTTTAATGGCTTATTAAACTCACGTACAAAAAAATAACTTTTTCATTTTCTTTTCTAATGCTTTGATGTTTGGGGGTTTTTTTATGTTTAAATTTCAAGCCATCTATAATTAATTTTGCCAATTCTGGGGTTTATTTCCCTCTGTGGAGCTTGAATCTTTCATTTGCTTTCTTCTTTGCTATCTTACATATCTAACTTTAGCTATTCTTTTAAGGAAAGACACATTTGCTTTAGCTCTTCAAGGCTAAATGCCAAGGGCGTTTACAATTTTTTTCCGCCCTGTTCTTTTCCGCCCTGTTCTTTTCCGCCCTGGTTCTTTCTGTAGATATTGTTTCGGATGCTTTTTGTCACACTCTTTTATTTTTTCTTTATTGTTTTTTGATGATGTCTAGGGGAGGGGTCTTCAAAGCTGTCTCAGAACACTTCTTCATGAAGGTTTTTGTCTCTACTACACCCGTCACCTATCACTTCGCAGTGGAAAGCACCTCCCTCTCCACCATTCCTTCTTCTTGAGTCAGTCAGAAGCCGGTATGCCTGCCAGTGAATTTCTGTGTGTTATGGGTTTTCTGTTAGATTATTTTGTATTTATTTCCTTTCAGTTTATCTCTATCGATGTTTGCCAAGTCGATTGCCGCTTATGCTCCCTACTGTACCCTGCCATTCTCCTCACTTGCTACTTGGGGTGGGGTTTGGGGTGGAGGAAAAGGCATATGTGCATACATTGCCCTTTAACTGCAATTTGCCTGCTGTGTTGAATCGGCCTCTGCCAAGACTCGTCCCTGCCTCTAGATTTCAACCTCCAAATAAGAATTGGTTCAGCTATTTCTTGGGTCATCTCACGTACTTCTTGGAAATCTTTTCACGCTGTAGGTTTTGTCTGCTATTGACATTCTCCCTTGATCTTGTCATAGGTATCAGCTTCTATTCTATGTCGTTTGTAGTTTTAATTAAGGCTGTCTCGTAGATTCACTAAAAGTAGCTCTTTCTTTTCTATTTTCAATTATTTTTGCCATTTTCAATTGATGTTAGGAGAGAGAGGGCAGTAGAAATATCACTACCCTACCTTCAACAGAAGACAATAAATTGACTGAATTGAGCAATAAAATAGTGTCTACTAGATATGTATCAATGTTTGCTCAGTTGTCAGAACAGGAGACTATAGAAGTGTAGCACGATCTTGGGGAAATTAGGTCAAAACCATTGAGATGATTTATAAATATGTTGAATCAGGTGTGGATCCGGGCTGTCACTGCACTGAAAGTTTCGTTGAAGGATCGGCTGTCAGGCCTCGCGTGGCAGGGAGGCAGGGAGGCAGTGTGACGGAACCTGCCATTTTAGTGATGGCTAATATTAGAACAGGCGTTGGGAAAACATTTTGATTCGCCCCAGGTTATCGACCTTTTAAATCTCTGCCCATCTGTTAGGTGAAAATGTAATATCTATCGAGGGGGAAGGGAGGGACATGCACATGTATATGTGTTTCATAAAAAATGAAATTTTTTTTATGTATGTGTTTTCCCCATGATCACACTGCACATATCCTCTGCCTATTTTTCTTACAGCTTGTCAGGAATTTTCATTCGTATTTATAAGAATTCTTTATATGTTAAGGAAATTAGGCCTTTGTCTTCATAGATGTAACAAGTCCATTTGTATCATTTATTAATTTTCTTTCTAATTTATTACTATTTTTCTCTATACCAATGAATTGTTTCAAATTTGTCTTTTTGTAAGATTTTTGAGTTTAATGGCTTATAGTCAGTTTCACGTACAAAAAATAACTTTTTCATTTTCTTTTCTAATGCTTTGATGTTTGGGGGTTTTTTTATGTTTAAATTTCAAGCCATCTATAATTAATTTGAATATATGGAGTGAAACCAAAATGCTATACAATTTTTTCTAAATAGCATGATAATCTGTAATAAAAGGCGTTTTAAACAAGTGAGATAAAGAGGGCTTATTAACCAAAAGATGGTGATAAAATTGCTTCATATTTGGCTGCAAACTATAAAGCTGGCTCCATACTTGACACTCACAAGGAACCAAGAGAGGGTGATTGCAGCTTAGTGAAGGAGAAGCAGTGTTGTCAGAACAGTGGCAAAGACCTTGTCTGTAAGGCTTTGAAAGTCATGGTTATGGGTTTGATCTTATTCAAGCACTGTTTCTTTTTCATGTTTGTTTGACATGTTTCCCTTGTACATAGCACATATTTTGGATATTTTTTATCCACTGAGTATTTCTATTTTTCATATTATTAATATAACAGACATATTTGGTATACTTCTGTCATCACATTTTATGTAACGTTTTCAGCTTTTACTGTTTCCTTGGTTTCTATATTTTGCTGGAATTCTTGTCATGCTTTCTTTCCCCAAGGACTTGTAAACATTCGCTTCTGGCTTCTGGTTTTGTATACCACTGAAGAGAAATGTGAAGCCAACTCGATTTTCCCCCTTACAGGTCACTTGCTTTTCTTTTTGTCTGAATATATTGGAGAGTTGATCTTACAGAATTTTAAAATTCATGAATTCGGATATCAGGATATGTGTAGGTGTTGATCTTTCTGCCCCTGTTATTTTGTTTCTTGGGGACAAAAGGTGCCCTCTCCATTCGATGAGTAAGGCTTTAGAATATTTCAGAATATTTTCTTCTAATACATCTTTGAACACTTTTTTTTTTCTATTCTGCTTTTTTTTTTTTTTTAAGGTATACTTTTCTTGGAATTTCAAAAACCATCTTTGAAAAGCGATCAGTTTCTCTTAAAATCAGTGTCAACTCTGTCCTTTGTCTCTTTGTTTTTTCAAGCCTCCTCTTCAGCGGTGCCAATTCTGGGGTTTATTTCCCTCTGTGGAGCTTGAATCTTTCATTTGCTTTCTTCTTTGCTATCTTACATATCTAACTTTAGCTATTCTTTTAAGGAAAGACACATTTGCTTTAGCTCTTCAAGGCTAAATGCCAAGGGCGTTTACAATTTTTTTCCGCCCTGTTCTTTTCCGCCCTGTTCTTTTCCGCCCTGGTTCTTTCTGTAGATATTGTTTCGGATGCTTTTTGTCACACTCTTTTATTTTTTCTTTATTGTTTTTTGATGATGTCTAGGGGAGGGGTCTTCAAAGCTGTCTCAGAACACTTCTTCATGAAGGTTTTTGTCTCTACTACACCCGTCACCTATCACTTCGCAGTGGAAAGCACCTCCCTCTCCACCATTCCTTCTTCTTGAGTCAGTCAGAAGCCGGTATGCCTGCCAGTGAATTTCTGTGTGTTATGGGTTTTCTGTTAGATTATTTTGTATTTATTTCCTTTCAGTTTATCTCTATCGATGTTTGCCAAGTCGATTGCCGCTTATGCTCCCTACTGTACCCTGCCATTCTCCTCACTTGCTACTTGGGGTGGGGTTTGGGGTGGAGGAAAAGGCATATGTGCATACATTGCCCTTTAACTGCAATTTGCCTGCTGTGTTGAATCGGCCTCTGCCAAGACTCGTCCCTGCCTCTAGATTTCAACCTCCAAATAAGAATTGGTTCAGCTATTTCTTGGGTCATCTCACGTACTTCTTGGAAATCTTTTCACGCTGTAGGTTTTGTCTGCTATTGACATTCTCCCTTGATCTTGTCATAGGTATCAGCTTCTATTCTATGTCGTTTGTAGTTTTAATTAAGGCTGTCTCGTAGATTCACTAAAAGTAGCTCTTTCTTTTCTATTTTCAATTATTTTTGCCATTTTCAATTGATGTTAGGAGAGAGAGGGCAGTAGAAATATCACTACCCTACCTTCAACAGAAGACAATAAATTGACTGAATTGAGCAATAAAATAGTGTCTACTAGATATGTATCAATGTTTGCTCAGTTGTCAGAACAGGAGACTATAGAAGTGTAGCACGATCTTGGGGAAATTAGGTCAAAACCATTGAGATGATTTATAAATATGTTGAATCAGGTGTGGATCCGGGCTGTCACTGCACTGAAAGTTTCGTTGAAGGATCGGCTGTCAGGCCTCGCGTGGCAGGGAGGCAGGGAGGCAGTGTGACGGAACCTGCCATTTTAGTGATGGCTAATATTAGAACAGGCGTTGGGAAAACATTTTGAGAACAGCACAACATGAACTTCTGATTTTTAATCTCCACCAAGTTTTCTTCACTGAGGATAGCCAGGATCTCTCGGGAGATGGTCGAAATTAAGAGCAAGTAGGACTGGGGAAGGATTTTTACAGGGCAGCAAGCCTACCTGCGATTTAGGAGGGATCCCTAGTAGCTTTCTGAACTTGGGAATGAGATGAAGAAAGCTGTGCTTAAGAAACCTTCATCTGATCCCAAATGGAACTCAGCCCCTGTTTGTACCAAATATTGTGCCAGGCACATTTACACAGGATAGAGAAGAAGTCCTGTCTCAAGGAACTTCATCTGGTGGAGCCAAGAAACTGATTTTGAAAAATCTAGCCGAGTAAGATTTCAGTCGCAGAGCTGGTCTCAGCTCAGATGGTCGTGGGGCGGCCGTTCTGTGCCCAGTGTTCTGTCGCTGTCAGGATTCAGTCCGCCACGATTGTACACCGAAGCGGATCCTGTGATTAGTGCACGATGTTTTCGAGTCGACCCCAAATCACTGGAATCCTACCCATGGTATCATATCCATTTAGCTGAATTCGAGACAGCAGCATTTTCTACCCCGTGTTTCCGCATTCTAAGTCCGGTTCCCAGCCCTTGTCCTCACGGCCGCCCCGCTTCTGCCCCATGCCTGCCATCTCCACGTCTTCTCCTCATTATAGCCGGCGATCGTCCCTTCTCTAAAATAGTTTTATTCCCTTGTCATGCGTGTCCCTGGCACTCCGCTCTGTAGTAGTTTTTATGTCGGTCTTGCCTAATCAATCAGAATTATGGGCTACTTGCAGACATGAATAATAGTCCACGTTTTATTTATTTATGCAGCCCATGTTGCTCCAGATGATTTAAGCATGATTTTTTTCGTATGTTGTGCTTTCACCTTGGCTGCGGTGAGGGACATTCAATGAAGGGGGCCAACATTTTATGAGCTGAGGAGACACGTGACCAGCAGAGGAGTTCTTGCTGTTTTTTATTTAATTTTTATCTATTTGAAAGTTCTACAAAAATAATTGGTATTTATCAAATCAACTTTCTAGGGAAAAAGAATAAGAAGTCGAGACTCTTCCAGACAACGAGAGAGGGTTGATACAAAACACACTAAGACTTAAACTAAACATAAATTGTTTCTCTGTTAACATGTGCATCTTACCTCTTAAAATCGTCGTGTGCCTTACATATACCTTTTCCTTCAAATGTTGGTATCCGAGATATTGGGCATTGATTTTTCTGAAAGAAAAACAGCTACGGTCCCGTGGCTTTTTACCCCTTAGCAGCTGTGTCCAGCTGGCGGGCCGCTTTTTCCCGCTCCTTCTTCAGCAAACGAAAACATTTAGGTCAATATTGATACAAAACCTCATGAACTCTCTTCTCTTTCAGCTCTGGTTCGCCTTCGTTAATGGATTTTCGGGCCAGATTTTATTCGAACGTTGGTGCATCGGCCTGTACAACGTGGTAAGCGTTCTCCACCTCCATCCTGACAGCACACAGAGCTGACATTCGGTGACATTCCTTTACTGTTTATGTCTGGGAAGTGTATCGAAGCCAATCATCTGTATACATAGCAGGCAGCACAAATGCATCTTTAGGGCCTTTGTTGCTGCGACACATCCTGCAGAAGCCCCAGTCCTCCACACATGGTTTCAATCAGAGCAGATCATTCCCGAATAACCCCATGAAATTATTAACCCATATATCTTGATAATAGGCCCTTGTTACCGCCTTACTAAATGCCTGTGCAACGTTTTCATGTTTTTAGCTCCAGTAAAGACGTCTGAACTACATCTGAGTTCACTCTACCTCGTAATTTTATTTCTGAATCCTTAAACATAGATAACAAATGTACAGTATGCGATCTAGTGTCCTTTTCGGCCTCCTTAAAGGAGCATCTGTCCTTGTGGAAGAAGATTTTCTTCCACGGTTCATGCTAAAATAATGAATTCTGACTTCCAACTCCTGGGGTGAATGGTAATCGGTTTATCTGGTTTGTTTGTTTTTTTTTTTTTTTTAATGAGTTTAGAGTTCTTGTTTTCATTACTTGACTGTAATGAATTCAAAACCTAGAAATAAATATAAACTATGCGCTAAAATGGCTAAGTAGCTACTTAGCTTTTTGTTCTGCTGGCAGAGAGAACAAAGGGGCCTGTAGCTTAGTGCGTTAGAGACCCCAGTATGGTACATTTTTCTGAGTTGCACTTTCACACTTATTTTGGACCCTGACTCTGACTTCTCTGCTCCGTGGGGCTTTATACCCTGAAGCATTCGTCATAGATAGGTGTAGATGGAAGTTACCAGACATGCAATGATATAAATTCTTGTGCTATAAATATTTATAGCTTGCGTGTGTGTGTGTGTGTGTGTGTGTGTGTGTGTGTGTTTATGTGCGTGTGTGTATATATATTTGTGGCTAGTCGGGTTGTCTGTGTACTCAACCCTTTTTTTCTCTTTTTTTTTT
>NW_006438867.1:7523104-7528276 GCF_000325575.1 Pteropus alecto
AGTAGCCACTATACTAAGTGCTAGGTATAAAATACTGCATTCAGCAGGTTGCCCCAGTCCTGTGTAGCTTACAGGTTAACAGGGTATATATAGATTGAGATGCCACTGGGACTGAGTTTAGATCTTGAGTTTAAACAGCATTGGTCAGTTTATAACTGTGTTACATGCTACAAAGTGCACTATCACGTTCGCTGCTAATACTTATGCCCAAGAAGACAAAGGTGACAGGTGGTAAGCGCAGGGCTAAATTGATGTTCATGCATCACCTGTGCTGGAAAAGCTACTCCCAGATGAATAGGGGCTCAAGGACCCCCTCCTCTTGGACAGGTTAACTTCGCAGGACTGAAGACTGTTTTGAGCAGGTTAAAATTATGTGACCACTTAAGGGGAAAGTATACTGACTACTCCATAATGATTTAGTGCTGGAAAGGGCCAAACCCATGCCCATGTAGATATTTAGAAATATAAGGCTGAGACCGAGGAGGGGTCTATGATTTAGAGCTAAAGCCAGGTCTGGAATGCATGTCACCTGGTCACACGACGAATGGATTTCAGCCCTATGTCCATGCTTGGGGTATGAGAGCTGGATTCTTTGCTTAGCTCCGCACAGCCTTCGACAATTGAAATTAATCCAGTAAATTTGAATCGTGTGCCTACTATTCATAAGATTCTGATAGGCTGGCTGCAGGGCGGTATGGGCCAAATTATGGTCCCCGGACCACTTGCATGAGAATAACCTGAGTTTGATCAAAGATTCAGATTCCTTAGCAACACCCCCACTTAACAAAGAGTTTCTCAGGGATACCCCATTTTAAACAAATTTTCCTAGTGATGGTTATGCACCTTAACGTTTAAAGCCCACGGCGACCTTCAAACACTAGGATCGGGATTGTGTTTTGTGTACTTTGTGTCTCCCAGACTATAGAGAAGAGAACATTGCAGCAGACAGGTGAACTTCAGGGTGAAATGTCCCTGCGTCATTCTGAGGTCCACAGTGCAGGTGTCGGAATAGGCCAACGAGGCGTGGTAGCGGGGAGGGACATCAAGGATCTGTGAAATGGGGTCAAAGAGTCATTAGCTGGTAGGGCCAAACCTTTGGGGAACATGGAGGTTTGCCCACAGGCACGTGTGCACACACCCCTGCAAACACATTTAGTTCCGAACCAGGTACGACATCGGGCCCTTAATGCTCAATGCTTTTCTGCAAAGTTGCTAAGGCCATCCTCTTACATAACTACAGTATAATGACTGATATCCGAAAATTTAACAGGGATACAATACTCTTAGCTAATCCACATTAGTCCAGATTCCTATTTTACTATTGTTGTTCCAATAATGTCCTGTTTAGCCATTTTTTCCCACTCCAGAATCACTCCACAAAGACCCAGTGCAAGAGGCAGTTTGTAACATCTGAGGCATTTGATGGTGGCCCCTCTTCTGCTCCAGTTCTCCTTGCTGTTTTCTTCAAGGAGTGTTACTCCTGCTTTTCGTCTTCTGTATTTATTCTTTATGTTTTATTCCCCAAGCCGTCACTAAAGTAGAACATCACTCCTTCTCAGTTTAATTCTCACAGCAGATTAAATAGCATTAAAACTGACTTACACTCTTCCATCTCCCAAAATAACGAATGAGTCTGTCTCATTAGATTCTTATTGTTATTCTATTATCTCAAATTTCTACATCATTTTATTTTATGGGTAGAATGAGACTGAAGAGACCACCAGTAACAAAAGCTACCGTTATCAGGTAGATTTCAGTGAAATTTTATCTAATTTTTAGTGAAGAAATAACTGTTTTTAAAACAGTTTCAGAAATTTTATTTTATTTAATTTCATCAAGCCAGAATAATTTAAAGAAAACTTAGCCGGCCTCACGTAAACATAAATACAAACATCCTAAATAAAATATCAGCAAATAGAGTTCAAGAGTGTATCAAAAGAATAAAATATTTGACCAAGTAGGATTTATTTCAGGAATACAGGAGTTTCAAAATTTCTAAATATCATTGTATCAACAAAATAAAGAAAAATGTGATCTCATCAGTAGATGCCGCAAAGGTATTTGAAGTAATTAAGCTGCTGTACCCAAAATGAGAACTCTAAGTAGGAAAGAAGCCAATTAACATAATGCAAACTCTTTATAATAAACAGTAGTAGCATGTTGCCGCAAATGGTAAAATTCTAAAACTTTTTCATTTTGAACAAAAAATTAGTCAGGGATGCCTGCTATCACTATAATTCAGCATGGCTTTGGAATTTTCAGCAACTGCCATAAAAATTAAATAACTATTAAAAATGCTAGAAAAAAAGATGAACTATTTCTCTGCTTATACAAATATGCACATAAAAATGGCCATGTAAATATGTTCTTGTATGATCATATATCTAGAAAACCCAAAAGAAACTAGTAAAAAATGCTGGATTTCAAGAAAATTGATAAGGGATCAGATCCATAACAAATACATAAAAAGCGACAGGTTTTTTTTTTTTATTCTAGCAATCAATAGCTTTTTTCTCACTCCAGCAAAGAACACTTAGTAATAATTCTTTTTAAATAGCAATTAAAATTATACATCGCATATGAATAATTTTTATAACATCTATATGAAAAAAACAAAATCTCATTGAAGTATATGAAACAAGATTTGAACAAATGGAAAATGCATACTAGTTTCTTTCATGAGAAGATTTAATATCATAAAAATCGACTCCTTTAAAATTAATATACAAATTTACACGATTCCATACAGAATCCCAATGGGCGATTGTTTTGGAGGCAAAGTAGGAGTGTTGCATAAAGTGATTTTGAAGTATAAATGGAATTAACAACTACCTGAGAAAAGATATGCAGAGCATGCTCAAAGAAGAGCAATCAGGAGGGTGGACTTATCTTTGATAAACATCGGGCTTACTGTAACGCCACGTAACCAAATCTGTGTGCTACTGACACAGAACTAGACAAATAAGCCAGAGAATCGGGAACGAGACCCCAGTTCTAAATTCTAGACTTGGAATACATGAGACTTTAATGAATGTCAAAAGCAGTATTTCAGTTGAGTGGGAAAGTTTGGATTAAGCAGTTGTATTCTCACAACTGGATCTTTATTTGGAAAAAAATAAAATTGGACTCCAATCTTAAACCACATAGTAAATAAATCCCAATATTAAAATAAAATGTAAAAAATAAAACTGTAAAAACTCCTGAAAACTCCCATAGTCATGATTGGACACTCAGAAGCTATTCTTGACCACATGGAAATTAAAAGCTTTTATATATGGAAAAAAAAAAAAAAAACGAGAAAGAAAGTAAGCAAAGGTGCATTTGGATTAAATTTTGTGACGTAAAGACAAGAGTCAATACCTATTATACTCAAAGAACTCTTAGAAAAGGGACTAAACCAAACCATGAATAGAAAATGGACATTTGGGAGGTGAATCCACAATGCAATATATATATGACATACCATTGAATTGTACACATGAAACTTATTTGATTTTATTAATCAATGTCACCCAATAATTTTTAAGAAAAAAAAAGAAAATGGACAAAGGATTTGATCTTTCACAGAGTTCAATATTCAAATATTCAACAAATATACAGGAACATGCTCAAAGTCAGGGAAATATAAATTTTTCAAAAGAAAGAGTTAATATCTTTGATTTTTCAAACTGGAGAATATTAAATACAACATAATACCCATTGCCAATGGGAAACCAACGAAAGATTACCATTGTCCTTTGGGAGAGAAAGATAAATAATTGGAAGCTGTTTAAAAAACAAATAAGTAGAATCTTATAAAATTAAAAATACATGTATCTTTTGACTCCGCAACCCTACTTCTGGGAATCTGTCTCATAGAAATAAAAGAAAAAAGTATGTACATTATACTGTATTACAGATGTTTATTATATAATATTTACGAGAACAAAGACCTGGAAACAAAAATGAATGCCTATCCATAGGTGAATAGTCAAAAAAATACGGTCCACCCAGGCTCTGAATTATTATGTGAGAACGAAGAGGCTGCATGGGTTTCAGACCCAGGGGACTCAGAGGGCTTCCCATGATGTGTTGTTTAGGGAGAAAAATATGATGAAGAAAAATGTGTATAATGTCTCGCTTCTGTAAAACAAATAATGATCCCTGGACAGCATGTGTGGAGGGGGGAGGGTGGTGGGTATTCCCTTAGCAGGGTGAGAGATATGAGGGGGACTCCGAGTTTGGGAGCCTGGTGGTGAAGGGTGGGGAGGAGTTGAAGTGGGGAGAAGGAGGAAGTCAGGTCTAAAAGGGGAAAGAAACAATAAGACATGCAGTCCAAACAGCATGCACCACAGCGCATTTAAGTAAAACAAGCGAGGGCGAGTTTATGTAGTAAGAGGGTGCAGAGCTTCTGAGGTGTTTGTCTGGAGCACCTTCTGGCCATTGAACAGGTAACTTCCCTTAATGGGAGAGAAACGAGGGCAGGCCGTGGAACGCTGGAAGCCCAGGGCTGCCTTCCTTTCTGCTCGCAGGAGGAGGGGGAGCCTGCGAGTGTTCTTGGCCCCAATCCATCACTCGATGGCTTCACCCTAACAGACCTGGAAAAGGCTTGGGCTCGCCGAAACTGGTGCGCGTCCCGTTCCCACAGGCTCGAAAGCTGGCTCAGGCTGTGGGCGTGGATCTGCCCGGTGCTGACCCAGTCTCCGTGGCCCGTGGGCCCGGAACCATGGAAGGGAATGACCCATAGGGCCACCGCACCTCCCAAGCTAATGACACGTTCGTTCCAAACCTCTTCTTCAGCTCCCGGCTTTCCCTCACTGAAACACAAATGTGGCCTGTCACTCCCCCTGCACTGCCGCAGGTTACGTAAAATTCCTAGAGAGCGACACTTGCTCAAGAGCTCCATGTCCCAAGAGGTCGTTTCGTCTCCTCCCCAGCCTTGTCTTGCCCTATGTGTTCAGCCAGCCACCATCCTGGATGTCTTAGACATTTTCCCCACATGTGCCTGGGGGCTCACGCCTCGAAGCTCCGTGAGGGGTGTCGTTTCGTGAGGATGCTTCCTCCTGCGCCCCTGTCGCTCACACCCCTTATCACCCTGCCATCCTATAGGTCCAATGCCTTGCAGCTCAGATGCCCTTTAGTCCAAGAATCTTTTGTTGGCTCGCTCTCCTCCTTCCCCACCCCCACCCCCAC
>NW_006438867.1:7532256-7535767 GCF_000325575.1 Pteropus alecto
GGCGATGAGCAGCAATATGTCCGATGGACACATAAAAGGGGAGAGACTTCCAGCCGTTTCTGATTTACCTGAGATGCCGAAAGAATTTCAAATTAGCTTCCGCCGCCCTTACTGGCTTCCCTACCATGTAGCCGTCTGCCTGGCAGCCAGCCAATAGGATGGTTTTTATCCATTTTGTATTGTTATCATCATTATCATCAATGTCATTATTTCATTAAGCCTTCAGCCTAGAGGTTTTCTTAGTTGTGTTGTAAACATTAACCTATTGAGTGAAACGGTTTAAGTTAAGGTAAATTGCAAACGTTAAGTACGTTCGGCACAGAACGACGGAAGACCATTGGTGTTCCTGATCATTAGTCGACTTCTAACAAACCGAATGAATACTTTAGAATTCATTTCTAAATTCTCACTGTTAGCACACAGCAAAAACGATCCATTATTGTTCACGTAATATTTATGCCCCGGACACCGCAATGGGCTCTCTGGGTAACAGATATATCGTAGTCTGATGAGGGAGATTAGATTCACACGTGGATAATCCCAGCACAGGGCAGCAAACAACTATCTCAAGGAAAGTACAGATAAAGTGCGATCAGGTTTCCAAGGGCTGGGAGAAGGATGCCTTTCGTTTGGAGTTACCAGTGGCTCGTGAGAGGAGATGACACTTGGGCTCAGCCCTGATGAGCATTTCTGGACACTGAGCATGCACCCCAGCCCCTAACCCTCGTGAAACTATAGATCGAAACGTGTCTCCGCACGTTTCCAATGTCCCCTCGGGGGTCAACGACATCACCCCTTGTCAAGACAGCTATGACATGGAGGGTTAATGGGAGAAGTGGCTGGAAAGCAGAGCAAAGAAGTTTAGTGACAGTAAGATCATCACAACCCAGGAGGGGACGTTTTCGGTGAAGAGGCTGAGGTAGGAGAGTTATGTGGTGAGTTTGCCTCTGAAGAAGGTAGGCTGTGGCATAGGAAACACGAGCGTGGGGTTATCGGGGTCAGGGGTGGGGTCGGTCGCAGAAATCAAGAAAGATTGCAGTCTGAGAGGACCTGGACATGGCAACCGATTGGATTTCTTTTTTATGTGTGCTGATTTACCGTCTTAAATATACGAGTTCTCATTACATTTTGAATTGCCATTTAGAAGGATGTATTCGCCCCACCCCCCAAAGAAGCATGGGAACGTGTGGCACCAACTTGAAACAAACCGGGGCACTTTCAAAGCTTGGGAGACCCCAGGCTAACAGAAGAGTGCCTTCAGGTGTCCCTGCACCCCCAAGTCCTGCCCAAAGGTGTCCCTCAGCACCTGACCACACTCAAAGCCCTGGAGTTTTGCTTGCCTGGAAGACACAGTCCCTATAGTTTTATTGTTTTATACTATATGGATTATGTCACAAAGGTTTTACTAGAAATTCTCTCTTCACCATCCATGGAGAGAGGCTTGGGTACATATCAGTGCTGTTCACTTGGGCACATAATTGTTGAGAAGAAATATTTTTGAGAAGGTGTGAGCACGTCACACATTCCTTAGAAAGCGTCCAAGAATCCCACTTTGCTTATTTTTGCATGGTTTTGGATAGACTTTTCAAAGCACTCCTTTCCTGCTGGAGTTTGCGATGATTCATTTCAAGTTTCAAAATAAATCTTTCCACTCAAGCAATTCAGCAAATCAGATTCCTTCCAACCATCACAACTTCACGCTCACTCCCGCCTGCAGCCCCTACCCTTTGATCTGAAAAGTGAACCTCGTTCAAAACCAGAGATGTCACTTTTCGGGGACCAAAATTCATCCACAGCCGTGGGCCACACTCAGGTGTCCGTCATGTATTCAGTCCGCATATTTGAGCAACCGTCCTTGAGGTGGAATGCGATTGTTGGCTGAAGAATGTAGAATCGGTTTCGATTTTCCAAAAGGACGTATGTGTTTGTTTATATGCCCGTTGCCGGCTGCCCCGTCTCCACCTCCCCAGCAGACAGAGTTCCTGGAGGTCAAAGACCTGCTTGTTTTCTTTCTTTCTTCTCTTTTTATTATCTCTAGATTCCTGGTGCTTATCACCAGATCTGGCCCATCATTCATTCCCAGTAAATGTCTGTCAGATGGATAAATGGATGATCGTACTTCCTGACATTTGAGCATAAAATTGGGATGGGAAGTTGTAAACTGTGCCTCAGCGGGCGCTAACAGAGACCCAGCTCTGTGTCACAATGCTTGCTCGATTCCGAGTCACCGCCCCTGTCCCAGGGGGAGGCGGCCGTTCCTCTAACAAGACTTCTTGGCTCATCAGATATTTGCGACTGTTGTTTTGAGTGTTCGACGCATTCAGGTTATGCTGATTAGTTAACAGTTAAAAATGACCTTCCGTTTATTTTCTTTGCTTGGAGTGTGTCTGGGGAGTCGTGACTCACTGACTGACGCTCAGGTTCGGACTTGACTGAAAGTGAAGTCATCGTTCCTCGGAACCGAAGCCCTCGGGCCTCCTCCGACCGCTCCCCGTTCTCCCCGCAGATCTTCACCGCGTTGCCGCCCTTCACTCTGGGGATCTTCGAGCGGTCTTGCACTCAGGAGAGCATGCTCCGCTTCCCGCAGCTCTACAAAATCACCCAGAACGCCGAAGGCTTCAACACGAAGGTAAACGCACGGTCGTCACCCTGCCGTCACCGCACGCCGGGCGGAAGCACTGCCCTCTGCCCACGAGGCAGCCGAAGCGCGAGAGAGAATGTCCGCAAGAGGCGACACCAGGGTCCCCTCCCAGTATTCGAGAGGCCAGATCAGCAGGGAAGCCGCCATGCCGCACGTGGTGCTCCCTTCGCTCCCTGTTTGCCGACTCCTGTCTCCTCCCCACGTGTGTCCCCGACGTTGGCGTGGCCGGCAGCACGATGGCCACGGTTCCCGTAGGGCCAGCCATCAGGGCCTCCCTTTTCGTAGCGTCCCGTGCGGTGACGAGCTTGCCCACCAGAGCCCTCTCGCCACCTCTGCTTGCTTTTTTTTTTTTTTCATTTAAAAAACATTTTTTTCTTTAGCTAAAGACTAAAATTGGCCAGATGTAAACACAGAAATCAAGTTAGTCATGGGTTTGTTTGTTTTTTTTCCAGTCCGGAGAATCAGAAAAGAGAAAGCATCTAGACCAAAAAAAAAAAATGATCCTGAGAAAGGTCCAAAGTTAGGTGTCACAGGAACTCCGCCGCCTTGGTGGCAAAGGGGCTCTCACCCAGCCTGCCAGCCACAGCCAGGAGTGGCGGGGAGGCTGCAGGACACCGGCCAGAGAGAAGACAGGTGCCTGGCCGGGCCGAAGAGGCAAAGACGCGAACTCGCCTTCACTGCGTGTTTCTGTCAGCTTTTGTTGTCAGGGGTCGGCGGGGAGATTAGGAGGCTGAAGCAGGTCCCTGCCCGGGTTTCTTGCAATACCGATGCTGGCTGTGCACGCAGTTTGCTCTGGTAGCCCCTGGGGCCTTGGCAAGGTGACATAGGAAGTCCTCAGCGACAGAGCGGTCTCCGAAGGCTTCCGTCTGA
>NW_006438867.1:7538164-7541883 GCF_000325575.1 Pteropus alecto
GGCGATGAGCAGCAATATGTCCGATGGACACATAAAAGGGGAGAGACTTCCAGCCGTTTCTGATTTACCTGAGATGCCGAAAGAATTTCAAATTAGCTTCCGCCGCCCTTACTGGCTTCCCTACCATGTAGCCGTCTGCCTGGCAGCCAGCCAATAGGATGGTTTTTATCCAATTTGTATTGTTATCATCATTATCATCAATGTCATTATTTCATTGTCTTTATTAAGCCTTCAGCCTAGAGGTTTTCTTAGTTGTGTTGTAAACATTAACCTATTGAGTGAAACAGTTTAAGTTAACGTAAATTGCAAATGTTAAGTACGTTCGGCACAGAACGACGGAAGACCATTGGTGTTCCTGATCATTAGTCGACTTCTAACAAACCGAATGAATACTTTAGAATTCATTTCTAAATTCTCACTGTTAGCACACAGCAAAAACGATCCATTATTGTTCACGTAATATTTATGCCCCGGACACCGCAATGGGCTCTCTGGGTAACAGATATATCGTAGTCTGATGAGGGAGATTAGATTCACACGTGGATAATCCCAGCACAGGGCAGCAAACAACTATCTCAAGGAAAGTACAGATAAAGTGCGATCAGGTTTCCAAGGGCTGGGAGAAGGATGCCTTTCGTTTGGAGTTACCAGTGGCTCGTGAGAGGAGATGACACTTGGGCTCAGCCCTGATGAGCATTTCTGGACACTGAGCATGCACCCCAGCCCCTAACCCTCGTGAAACTATAGATCGAAACGTGTCTCCGCACGTTTCCAATGTCCCCTCGGGGGTCAACGACATCACCCCTTGTCAAGACAGCTATGACATGGAGGGTTAATGGGAGAAGTGGCTGGAAAGCAGAGCAAAGAAGTTTAGTGACAGTAAGATCATCACAACCCAGGAGGGGATGTTTTCGGTGAAGAGGAGAGTTATGTGGTGGGTTTGCCTCTGAAGAAGGTAGGCTGCTGCGTAGGAAACACGAGTGTGGGGTTATCAGGGTCGGGGGTGGGGTCGGTGGCGGAAATCAAGAAAGATTGCAGTCTGAGAGGACCTGGACATGGCAACCGATTGGATTTCTTTTTTACGTGTGCTGATTTACCGTCTTAAATATACGAGTTCTCATTACATTTTGAATTGCCATTTAGAAGGATGTATTCGCCCCACCCCCCAAAGAAGCATGGGAACGTGTGGCACCAACTTGAAACAAACCAGGGCACTTTCAAAGCTTGGGAGACCCCAGGCTAACAGAAGAGTGCCTTCAGGTGTCCCTGCACCCCCAAGTCCTGCCCAAAGGTGTCCCTCAGCCACCTGACCACACTCAAAGCCCTGGAGTTTTGCTTGCCTGGAAGACACAGTCCCTATAGTTTTATTGTTTTATACTATATGGATTATGTCACAAAGGTTTTACTAGAAATTCTCTCTTCACCATCCATGGAGAGAGGCTTGGGTACATATCAGTGCTGTTCACTTGGGCACATAATTGTTGAGAAGAAATATTTTTGAGAAGGTGTGAGCACGTCACACATTCCTTAGAAAGCGTCCAAGAATCCCACTTTGCTTATTTTTGCATGGTTTTGGATAGACTTTTCAAAGCACTCCTTTCCTGCTGGAGTTTGCGATGATTCATTTCAAGTTTCAAAATAAATCTTTCCACTCAAGCAATTCAGCAAATCAGATTCCTTCCAACCATCACAACTTCACGCTCACTCCTGCCTGCAGCCCCTACCCTTTGATCTGAAAAGTGAACCTCGTTCAAAACCAGAGATGTCACTTTTCGGGGACCAAAATTCATCCACAGCCGTGGGCCACACTCAGGTGTCCGTCATGTATTCAAGTCCGCATATTGAGCAACCGTCCTTGAGGTGGAATGCGATTGTTGGCTGAAGAATGTAGAATCGGTTTCGATTTTCCAAAAGGACGTTTTCAAATTTTTCTTGACAAAATTTAAGAGAGAGATGATGGGAAAGAGAACACTGTATACCTAGCAGCAGAAAAATATTCCTAAAAAAAGAAAACTGTGTTCTCTATCCCTCACAGTCCACACTCCATGAACCATTCCCACTCATTTTCAGAAGAAAAAAATTCCGTGTGGATATGTATTGTATGGGCCCTCATTAAGCAACAGGATCGGTCAACCCTTTTGGAGAAAGCTATGTTACACTTTTTAATAAATATGCTGCTGTAAGGTCAGGCATTTTATAAATTGAAATGATAATGCATGTGTGTGAAATGAAACGTGGCGTACTTCTCTCTGCCTGTGGCATTTTTGGGTCCTTTTAGCTTGAACTGTTTATGACCTATACCAGTTACTGTAAATTTAGCTCTTTTATGTCACATAAATCCTGATGACATGCTCTGTTTCACATTAAGCTCAGTTTGAGCAAGACTGCCATTGTCCTCAATTATTCATTCATTAAACAGAAAAAGATAATGAGTGTGTTGTCCGCACCAGGCCCATACTGGTTTCTGGGCGTAGAGCAGTGTCCACCTGGGGAAGGCAATGCTGAGCAAGCATGTTCCAGAAGGAGAAGGTCAAGGTGAAATGGATGTATCCCCAGGGAAGCTAACCTGGTCCCATTGGGGTATTAAGGCTTGCTGCCCAAGGGCGTGACCACAGAGAGGAGCGGGGAGGAGGAGTGAGCCAGGTCAAGAAGAGGAGGCTTGTGGGACTAGCACGGGGCAGGAGGGCATGACTCCTAGTGAAAGAAGGCTTGTACCGGTGAGGACTGAGAGCGATGTGGTGACACCCAGATTGCCTTGGAGTGATAAAGGGAGAGACAGGGAGATTGGGCCTTCCCAGGCCCATTGGGACCTGGCAGTACTTGGAGTATAAGTTTAGTGGAAGCCATTGTAGGTGATAAGTGGAGAGCCATGTGCCTGGTTTATTGTCAAGTGACCGCACTGGCAAGGATGACTGTTGGCGTCCAGGTGGTCGGCCGTTGCCTGGTCCAGTATAGTGACAGCAGCAGTGGAGAGAAGCAGGTGGATTAAAGGGCTGCTTAGGAGGTGGAATCGGTAGGTTCACCATCACATTAATTAACACTTCTCTAATCTACCTGACGGGACTGTGTCCTAAACCTGTCAAAAGAATGGGCTCTTGCAGTCACAGAGCTTGCCAACAAAAGACTGTATATTTCAAAGTAAGGTATGTGAAACAATAAGTTCACATTTTGTTTCTCGCGGCGGGGAGATTAGGAGGCTGAAGCACGTCCCTGCCCGGGTCGCTTGCAATACCGATGCTGGCTGTGCACACAGTTTGCTCGGGTAGCCCCTGGGGCCTTGGCAAGGTGACATAGGAAGTCCTCAGCGACAGAGCGGTCTCCGAAGGCTTCAGTCTGAGCCAGGAATCACTGCCGGTCGTCCTCCAGAGCCGCCTTATTCGAGGGAGAGCATGGTCAGCATGTCCGAGTTGGGGAAAAGCTAGAAGGGACTGTGTTGATCCCAGTGTCTTCCGTACACAAGGAGACTTGGGTGACGCCTCGTGTCAGCCCTTGTTCACTGTGACTCCACCACTGGAAACCTGGCCTGTTTGTTCTGCGTCATTGACGTAAACCAAACCCGTTTTTACAGATTCAAAGGTCAGGTAAGGTGTAAAATAAGTAGGAATGGACCCATTAAAGATAGCGGAGCTAAAAATGGTCTGAAACTTATCTGCAGCACAGGCGCCTTGAAGATTGTGGGGACTGGGGCGGGGGCGCGTCACAGAGGTCAGGGAAAAAAT
>NW_006438867.1:7546243-7549921 GCF_000325575.1 Pteropus alecto
AGTGAGCCATGTCAAGAGTAGAGAGGAGGCTTATGGGACTAGCACGGGGCGGGAAGGCGTGATTCCTAGTGAAAGAAGGTTTGTACCGGTGAGGACTGAGAGCGATGTGGTGACACCCAGATTGCCTTGGAGTGATAAAGGGAGAGACAGGGAGATTGGGCCTTCCCAGGCCCATTGGGACCTGGCAGTACTTGGAGTATAAGTTTAGTGGAAGCCATTGTAGGTGATAAGTGGAGAGCCATGTGCCTGGTTTATTGTCAAGTGACCGCACTGGCAAGGATGACTGTTGGCGTCCAGGTGGTCGGCCGTTGCCTGGTCCAGTATAGTGACAGCAGCAGTGGAGAGAAGCAGGTGGATTAAAGGGCTGCTTAGGAGGTGGAATCGGTAGGTTCACCGTCACATTAATATTAACACTTCTAATCTACCTGACGGGACTGTGTCCTAAACCTGTCAAAAGAATGGGCTCTTGCAGTCACAGAGCTTGCCAACAAAAGACTGTATATTTCAAAGTAAGGTATGTGAAACAATAAGTTCACATTTTGTTTCTCTTTAAAAGTCACTGACCATACTGTGTACCCACTTAAAGAGATCTAAAATAAATGACAAAGATCCAGAGATGAGCATTAGATGTTAAAGGGGACAGAAAAGGGGAATGGTAACTCCACGTGGCCTCTGCCATCGGGAAAACCCTGCTGAGACGCCAGGGCAGTGTGAGGGACGTTCATGAAGGCCCGCAGCCTAGAAACGTAGTGAGTGGAACTTACTCACTGAAAACTAGAAAGAATTCTCTAGAAGCTTTTAAATTTATACAAATGAAACTACAGCTTATAAATCTCAATAACTAGGTGTGAGACACTTACAATAAAAACAGGTTTCCAAATTCGATGCGTGCCTTCTGTTTTGGTTTGTGTCAAAGACAAGGGGCTGGTAGGCAAAACTCTAACAATGCCTTGTCTCACACGTCCAGAGCAGAAACTCAGAATTGGGCTGGAAGGGCCCTTGTTGTCATTCGGTAACTATTTCTTACGTTTCAGTGTCTCCTTTAATGAACTCTGTGTTAACGTGTATTTTAAACAGTCGGGTTGGGTGTAATGTTGTAAGGAGTATGAGCTGGGGTTCCCGGATTTCACCCTTACAACTTTCCTGAGCTGAGATGTATTAGCCAGGGTGGGAACAGCTGCTATGACAAACAGTCCCCAAATCAGCCCAGGAAAGGCTTATTTGTTACTTGCATCACCACCAAACAGAAGAGCGCGTTGTTCATGGGTGCGCTGCCTATATTTTCTTATTTTCTATATGTTTGATACTCTGATATTTGGGGCCTTGATCCTGCTGGAGAGCCTATCTCTCCCAGGGCTAGCAAATTCCTAGAGAAAGCAAATGACTCCCCTGTAGTCCTCAGCGACAGAGCGGTCTCCGAAGGCTTCAGTCTGAGCCAGGAATCACTGCCGGTCGTCCTCCAGAGCCGCCTTATTCGAGGGAGAGCATGGTCAGCATGTCCGAGTTGGGGAAAAGCTAGAAGGGACTGTGTTGATCCCAGTGTCTTCCGTACACAAGGAGACTTGGGTGACGCCTCGTGTCAGCCCTTGTTCACTGTGACTCCACCACTGGAAACCTGGCCTGTTTGTTCTGCGTCATTGACGTAAACCAAACCCGTTTTTACAGATTCAAAGGTCAGGTAAGGTGTAAAATAAGTAGGAATGGACCCATTAAAGATAGCGGAGCTAAAAATGGTCTGAAACTTATCTGCAGCACAGGCGCCTTGAAGATTGTGGGGACTGGGGCGGGGGCGCGTCACAGAGGTCAGGGAAAAAGTGGACAAAATTAACGTTTAAAATGGGAAAATCCCTTTGTCCTGTAATTGCTCATTATATTCCGTTGTCCCACCGCTACCTAGGGTCAAACTATATGACAATTCTCAGAACAATTTGGAGATTTTTAAAGTAAATTCAGTCTTACTTTAGTATTGCTATCTCAGTGGTGAAAAAGGTGGTCGATGTGCCTTTATGAAACAATAATTTACGAGAAGCTAAACTTTGTGTTCTTTTGTTTGGCCTTGCAAGTGTTAAAGAGTTTTTTTAAGTGTGCATGATATTAACCACAATCCTAAAAATTAAAAAGTTTAATGGGAGGGATTTTAAGGAGTAAAACAAAAGAATGAGAATGCTGTGTAAGAATTTACATTTTAAATGTTTCCAATGCTTTCAGAAAGTACACAGTTTCAGTCTCTCGTGAACAGACAGGTTTGACCCAATACCGTTTTTCTGGGTGATTGTAAAATTTTGCTGTCTTTCTTAGGATTCTAAAGAAAATGGTTCGTAATTCATTTTTCAGATGTGGATAGATTGTATATTGGTCTACGTACATGTGTATATGTATTTAGGTCTTCGTACTAAATAACAGTATCTGGAGAGAGTCCAGTCATCCGTGTGTAAACACGAGGAAAGCGTTTTGTTTCGTTTTGTTTTAACTTTGGGAATAACGCGCTGCTTCCTGGAGCCACGCAGCACCCTGCCGGCATCCGTCACAACGAGGCGTCTGTTAGCTTACGCAGAGGTCAAGGGTTGTGGGCAGCTCCTGACTCCCTCGGTTTGTTTTCCCGTAGGTTTTCTGGGGTCACTGCATCAACGCCTTGGTCCACTCCCTCATCCTCTTCTGGTTCCCCATGAAAGCGCTGGAACATGGTAATGGCTTCGTGATTTCAACCGTCAGCAAGTAGCTTTGCAGTCCCTCTGGTGCCACTTGTTCACAAAAAATTTTTTCCCTCCAGTTCTGCAGACCTAGAGATCACAAGAACAAATTTGAGTAGAAAAACATTACCTAAAATGTAAGGAGAGCTAGTCTCAGGTTTATAGCTTGTAGGTTTCATCCATTCTAGCTCTGAATACCCATTTTCTGTCACGTTGCCTGGAGAGTTTAAATACTAGAAATCCTAAACTTTATTTTTAATAACAGTTTGAGTTGAGGATCTCGAAGAAAAGCACTCTATTGCTGTAATGAAACATCTATGCCTCTTGTCCATGAATTTGAAATTTTCAGTTAATTACTTGGACTTGCGTTTTCCGAAGCTACCCGTACCTCTAAGCCGAAAAACTGAAGTCTCGTTAAGAGTTTAATCTTAACCTAGTTTTCTGAAAGTGTCTCTTTTCAAGCAAACTTTTAAAGTTTGAAGACTGAGTCTCACGATTGGTTTTAGTCTTCCCTCCAGCCAGAAGAGGAAGTGTGAGAAACGCAGCTGACTCTGCATTTGTACACACTTCTATATACATCGAAACGTCGCCTCTTAAAGAGACATAGTTTTTTTGTCTCAGAAAACGAAAACATATCATGAGAATGCTACTCTTTCATCCCTGTCAAATCGTAATAATCCCCCTGGGAAAAATTACTCCAACTGTTGACTAGACAAGGCCTTTGATTGTTCAGAGACCCGAAGCATATAAAGTTTCCAAGCTTCTTTGTTTCTGCCTCAATGTGTTTTGTGCTGCAAACAGAAATGATTCACCCTCACTGATATTCTTTAACCTGTTAAATACTGACAGAGGAAAATGCATGCGCGGCCCATTGAATTATGCCCCAGGACCTGTTCTTCCCATTTCATCAGACCTCCTTGTCCTTCGAGGGTCCCTAAGTCTCCAGATCAGAAAATAAAATTTTCTGTTTCTAGTCTTTACCGCCCCC
>NW_006438867.1:7553914-7556217 GCF_000325575.1 Pteropus alecto
TCCGTGTGCTGACGAGGGTGCTCCGTCAGGGAGTGCACAGCCCCCTCGGGCTGGTTAGATAAGATCACAGCTGTCCACGTGCTCTTTTGATGGGTCCCTGTTCAGGGAGCTCTTCGGGGCCTTGCAGAGCTTGGCCCCTGGGGTCAAATGGTGTCCTGAAGGCTAGCTCGGGAACCCAGCTACTCGCCTTGGCTTGGGGTCATTTTTTCCCTTATCAAAAAAAAAATAATAATACTCATGTGAGATTTCAAATACCTGACTAAAATAAAAACAGCCGAACTAAGGAAAGTTCTTTTCCTGACTGGAGTGTCGGACAGTAACAGCAAAGTGGGAAGGAATGGTTTGGTCACGCGGCATGTTTCAGGAACAACCCGGAGTCGCAATGGGCTTTTCCAGCCTTGGGTCGTCAGCGAGCCGGTACCAGACAACTAGCAGGCAGCCCGAGAACCCAGAGCCTGATGAAATTATTCAGACTATGCAATCCCGAGCTTGCATAGCCTACTTCAGCATGAGTTTCCATTCCCTCCTGTGAAAACCCTAATAACGGCTCCGGGCCCTGCCTTCCCCTGGTGCTTCCTCATGTGGCCCTGCATGACATCCTGTTCCTCGGATCCGTAAGTGTGAATTTCTTCCTTCGTTTCTACATGTGCATGTCTTACAGTGCTTGAGTGAAACAGAATGGGTCCAGGCAGTGGGACCCCACAGACTGCGTGGTGTCTGAGTTTACTACCCTCGGCCTTAACGCAGAGAAGGCGGAGAATCAGGAGCAGGATCACTCACGCGTAACCGTCTCTGGCAGGAAGTGATCCAGCACTTCTGCTCATGTCCGGTCACGGGGCCCCACCTCGGTCCGAGGGGCTGGGGAATGTTCTTTAGCTGTGCACCCAAGAATAAGAAAAGAGCCTGTGGCCTCACGGGGTGGCTGTTTGACATTGACCATTGAATTTACTTTCTTTTTTACTTCCTTTAAAAAATATCATTTTCTTTTAACTCTAAAGCTT
This sequence comes from Pteropus alecto, assembly GCF_000325575.1. Lineage (NCBI taxonomy): Eukaryota > Metazoa > Chordata > Mammalia > Chiroptera > Pteropodidae > Pteropus > Pteropus alecto. The sequence continues at coordinate 7,554,916 of NW_006438867.1, forward strand.
TCCTGTGATTCATTTGTACTCGTAGTAGATTTGATTTCTTTTTAAATGGCTTCGCGAGTAAGGATCTACAAATATGAGTGTTGAATGCGGTTTGTTTTAGAAGCCCAAACACTTTGGTTATAGAAATAGCCATCACCGTATCGGGGTGGACTGGCGATGAGCAGCAATATGTCCGATGGACACATAAAAGGGGAGAGACTTCCAGCCGTTTCTGATTTACCTGAGATGCCGAAAGAATTTCAAATTAGCTTCCGCCGCCCTTACTGGCTTCCCTCCCATGTAGCCGTCTGCCTGGCAGCCAGCCAATAGGATGGTTTTTATCCATTTTGTATTGTTATCATCATTATCATCAATGTCATTATTTCATTAAGCCTTCAGCCTAGAGGTTTTCTTAGTTGTGTTGTAAACATTAACCTATTGAGTGAAACGGTTTAAGTTAAGGTAAATTGCAAACGTTAAGTACGTTCGGCACAGAACGACGGAAGACCATTGGTGTTCCTGATCATTAGTCGACTTCTAACAAACCGAATGAATACTTTAGAATTCATTTCTAAATTCTCACTGTTAGCACACAGCAAAAACGATCCATTATTGTTCACGTAATATTTATGCCCCGGACACCGCAATGGGCTCTCTGGGTAACAGATATATCGTAGTCTGATGAGGGAGATTAGATTCACACGTGGATAATCCCAGCACAGGGCAGCAAACAACTATCTCAAGGAAAGTACAGATAAAGTGCGATCAGGTTTCCAAGGGCTGGGAGAAGGATGCCTTTCGTTTGGAGTTACCAGTGGCTCGTGAGAGGAGATGACACTTGGGCTCAGCCCTGATGAGCATTTCTGGACACTGAGCACGCACCCCAGCCCCTAACCCTTGTGAAACTATAGATCGAAATGTGTCTCCGCACGTTTCCAACATCCCCTCGGGGGTCAGCAACATCACCCCTTGTCAAGACAGCTATGACATGGAGGGTTAATGGGAGAAGTGGCTGGAAAGCAGAGCAAAGAAGTTTAGTGACAGTAAGATCATCACAACCCAGGAGGGGATGTTTTCGGTGAAGAGGAGAGTTATGTGGTGGGTTTGCCTCTGAAGAAGGTAGGCTGCTGCGTAGGAAACACGAGTGTGGGGTTATCAGGGTCGGGGGTGGGGTCGGTGGCGGAAATCAAGAAAGATTGCAGTCTGAGAGGACCTGGACATGGCAACCGATTGGATTTCTTTTTTATGTGTGCTGATTTACCGTCTTAAATATACGAGTTCTCATTACATTTTGAATTGCCATTTAGAAGGATGTATTCGCCC
>NW_006438867.1:7559849-7561508 GCF_000325575.1 Pteropus alecto
CCCCTCGGTCCGAGGGGCTGGGGAATGTTCTTTAGCTGTGCACCCAAGAATAAGAAAAGAGCCTGTGGCCTCACGGGGTGGCTGTTTGACATTGACCATTGAATTTACTTTCTTTTTTACTTCCTTTAAAAAAATCTATTTTTAGTAAACAAACATGAATAAAGAAAATGATTGAAATCTGAATTTCGTATCCACCAGAAATGGCAGCAGAGAGGAGAATATCCAGCAAAAGGCTTATATAACCAGGAACTTAACCCAACCTTGGTTATAAATATAATTATAATCACTAACACTTGTGTAAACTCTACTTTTTATAAACTCTTCCAATATTTTATACCACTTTTTACAGAGAAAGGAAAAAATAAATTTCTCTTCATGAAAACATAGCGTTGGAAGCGGGGAAAAAAAAAAATAGTTTCGATCATAGCACAGGCATCTGAGCAGGGCGAACACTAAAGATTTGTTGGTAAACTTGTTATTTGAAACTTGGGCTCCGTTTGCACTCCGGAGATTCATGGTAGCTGGTTGGCGTGGTACCTTCTCTGAGCCTCTGCATCTTACCAGGCCCAGAGAGTGAGGTCTCGGGAAAGGCGGCTGTGCTAATATTCCCACACCAGTGCTTCTGAGAGTTTTTGAAACTACGTAATTTACCTACCACACAATTCACCCATTCAAAGTGTACAGTTCTATGTTTTTTAATATTGTCACATAGTTGTGCAGCTGTGACCTTAATTAACGTTCAAGAATTTTCATGGCCCCCTAAAGAAACCCCATACCTATTAGCAGTCACTACCCATTTCTCCCCAGATAACGCCAGCTCCTGACAACCACTGGTCTACTTTCTGTCTCTATAGATTTGTCTATTCTGAACAGTCCATACGAGCATCATAGAGTAGCTGGCCTTTTGTGACTGGCTTCTTGCACTCAGCATAAGATGCTCAAGGTTCATTCGTGCCGTAGCGTGTGTCAGGACTTCATCCCTCTTTGGCGCTCCGTAATATTCTGTCATATGGATATACCACAGTTTCTCCATTCGCTTGTCGATGGCCATTGTGAATAATGCTCCTGTGGACATTCTATATGCAGGTTTTAGTGTGTTTCATCTGTTTTTATTTCTCTTGGACGTGTACCCAGGACTGGACTTGCTGGGTTATGTGGTGACTATGCATAACCTGTTGAGGAGCTGACTGACAGTTTTCCAAACTGATGGCAACATTTTACCTGCCCAACCACAGTGTATGAGGGTTATCATTTCAGCACATCCTTGCCACCTCCTGTTCCACTCTTTTTTAGTGTCACCACCCTCGTGGGTATTAAATGCTATCTCATCGTGCTTTTGATTTTGTAGTTCCTGGATGGATAGTGATGTTGAGCATCTCTTCGTGCACTTATTAGCCATTTGTGTATCTTTGGGAAAATGTCTATTCAGAGGCTTTGCCTATTTTTATTTTCTTATTTATTTATTTATTTATTTAATTTTTTAGTCAAGGCAACCCTTGGTTGACCTCACAGACAGCAAGGACCTTGTCAGCTTAAAATCCTTTATTTTTTTATTATTTGTTATGCCTACAGCACCTGGTCTTCCTAGGTGGTCTCCCATCCAAGTACTAACCAGGCCCGAACCTGCTTAGCTTCCGAGATCAGACGGGATCAGGCTTG
>NW_006438867.1:7572982-7574312 GCF_000325575.1 Pteropus alecto
GGATTATTTTCTTTTAACTCTAAAGCTTTCCTGTGATTCATTTGTACTCGTAGTAGATTTGATTTCTTTTTAAATGGCTTCGCGAGTAAGGATCTACAAATATGAGTGTTGAATGCGGTTTGTTTTAGAAGCCCAAACACTTTGGTTATAGAAATAGCCATCACCGTATCGGGGTGGACTGGCGATGAGCAGCAATATGTCCGATGGACACATAAAAGGGGAGAGACTTCCAGCCGTTTCTGATTTACCTGAGATGCCGAAAGAATTTCAAATTAGCTTCCGCCGCCCTTACTGGCTTCCCTACCATGTAGCCGTCTGCCTGGCAGCCAGCCAATAGGATGGTTTTTATCCATTTTGTATTGTTATCATCATTATCATCAATGTCATTATTTCATTAAGCCTTCAGCCTAGAGGTTTTCTTAGTTGTGTTGTAAACATTAACCTATTGAGTGAAACGGTTTAAGTTAAGGTAAATTGCAAACGTTAAGTACGTTCGGCACAGAACGACGGAAGACCATTGGTGTTCCTGATCATTAGTCGACTTCTAACAAACCGAATGAATACTTTAGAATTCATTTCTAAATTCTCACTGTTAGCACACAGCAAAAACGATCCATTATTGTTCACGTAATATTTATGCCCCGGACACCGCAATGGGCTCTCTGGGTAACAGATATATCGTAGTCTGATGAGGGAGATTAGATTCACACGTGGATAATCCCAGCACAGGGCAGCAAACAACTATCTCAAGGAAAGTACAGATAAAGTGCGATCAGGTTTCCAAGGGCTGGGAGAAGGATGCCTTTCGTTTGGAGTTACCAGTGGCTTGTGAGAGGAGATGACACTTGGGCTCAGCCCTGATGAGCATTTCTGGACACTGAGCACGCACCCCAGCCCCTAACCCTTGTGAAACTATAGATCGAAATGTGTCTCCGCACGTTTCCAACATCCCCTCGGGGGTCAGCAACATCACCCCTTGTCAAGACAGCTATGACATGGAGGGTTAATGGGAGAAGTGGCTGGAAAGCAGAGCAAAGAAGTTTAGTGACAGTAAGATCATCACAACCCAGGAGGGGATGTTTTCGGTGAAGAGGAGAGTTATGTGGTGGGTTTGCCTCTGAAGAAGGTAGGCTGCTGCGTAGGAAACACGAGTGTGGGGTTATCAGGGTCGGGGGTGGGGTCGGTGGCGGAAATCAAGAAAGATTGCAGTCTGAGAGGACCTGGACATGGCAACCGATTGGATTTCTTTTTTATGTGTGCTGATTTACCGTCTTAAATATACGAGTTCTCATTACATTTTGAATTGCCATTTAGAAGGATGTATTCGCCC
>NW_006438867.1:7579621-7581796 GCF_000325575.1 Pteropus alecto
GCCTTGCAGAGCTTGGCCCCTGGGGTCAAATGGTGTCCTGAAGGCTGGCTCGGGAACCCAGCTACTCGCCTTGGCTTGGGGTCATTTTTCCCTTATCAAAAAAATAATAATAATAATCACGTGAGATTTCAAATACCTGACTAAAATAAAAACGGTCAAACTGAGGAAAGTTCTTTTCCTGACTGGAGTGTCCGGAGTGTAACAGCAAAGTGGGAAGGAATGGTTTGGTTGCGCGGCATGTTTCGGGAACAACCCAGAGTCACAATGGGCTTTTCCAGCCTTGGGTCGTCAGCGAGCCACAGCTTATTGATGCTTCATCCACAAGCGACGTTTTAGGACTGTCAATCTTTTCTTCAGGGGTCTGTTATTGGCGAGTTTTAATAAAAAATGATGTCCACAGGGACTTGCCTCTAAAACAGTTGAAAGATAACCTGGAGAACTACCTGTTCCGTAGGCATTTCCCGCCCAGAAACACCCAGCAGGGCATACAGACCAATGGCTTGTCACTTGTTCAAGAGATGCTGACTCTTCAGAGGCTCTTCCGTGTCCCAGACCTCAAGTTGGCTTGGGAGTTTCTCCCCCAAGGAATAAATTATTTCCAAATAGTATTAGTTTTGACTGGGGCAAGAGATTCTCTCTCTCCTAAGCAGAAAACTAAAATGCAATGGTGAGTTACCTTGCCAAAATGATCCAAACTTCACTAAAAGCTACCTCGTGTGCATCCAGACTGTGTTCAATGCCAGTCGCGTTTTACTATCACAACAAGTACAAAATGAATGCATTATAAAACTCCAGAACGATTCCCCATCCGTTTCTTCCGTCCATGCCAAACGGCCAGCGCAGTGTCCAGCGGGCCATAAGGGTCTCCATGGAGGTGCTGTCCTCCCAAGGGGCCACTCCATCCCAGAGGCGACCAGAGAGTTCGCCCACTTTGAAAGGCCGTCAGGCGCTGTGAAGTGCCTCGCTTTGTGCTAACGCCTCACCCTGTCTCTGCTGACCGTGTGAACGGGCAGGTCCCAGCATCCTCTCCTTAGCCCGACTGGAGAGAAGATGAAGATGATCCCTACGTCAGATGCTCTGACGTCAGAGTGCAGAGGATGCACTGTGTATAGATTCCATCATGTGGCACAGAATGTCTGTCGTACGAATCTCATTTTCTGTCCACATTGATTCTGTTCTAGAAAGTTCCTTTCCGTTAGGTGTTGGTTATTTCAAAGGACTACTTCTTCCTTTAATTATTTTTCCCCTTGGAGTGATCTGGTTTTATTCGTTGGCGTCCATTTTTCTAACCCAGTTAATGAAAACAGACTCTTACGTATGACGGTCATAGTCTCTTATTAACTGTGTGGTCTTCTGTATGTTATTTAACTTCTCTTCACCGCCCCAGTTTCCTCATCTGAGGTATGCAGATAATAATAAGATTTTGTGTAGTCGTTAGAGTATTAAATATACCGCTACATATAAAGTACTTAGAACAGTACCAGCCATACAGTGAGCAAACATGCTATCTATTTTCAACATAGAATTTCTCAGAATATCTAACAATTTTCTGCCTATTACATGCATTTTCATAAAATATGAAACCCATGATAAAGCCCTCCATGTGAGACGAGTGCTTTGTATTTTTTAATTTCTTTTAGTGCATGAATCAACCAACATTGGAAATATTAGGATGAAAAGGAAACTCGAAAACTCGTCAAACCGTAATTGCAAGCTTTGAGTTTCAACTTAGTCTCCCAGCCGTTCTCACTGTGCTGTCTCATCAGAGTTCTCTCTGGACGCCAGTGGGGCTTGATGTGGCTGAACTGCAGGGAACTCAGATCATTGCCTTTCTCAGTTAAAACGCCTGTTCTCCACTCAAGAACACCCAGGACGAGACCAGCACCAGGAGGTTCACCCTGAGCTAAACCGAGCAAGAGGAAGATCGGAAACTCCTAAGTTGGAACAACTGAGAACGGGGACCTTAGAATGTTCTGTCTCCCCTTTCAGGAACCTCCGTGATAATTCGATGATCAGAAAACGCCCATTTTATGGAAGTGGAACCCGAGACTCAGAACCTGAACTTTTAAAAAACTAGGTGGTGGCAGAGCTGGAACAACGGCCACTCCCATCGCTACTAACCCAACTCCTCCTCTCCGCCTCATTTTTCTAAATATCTTTTTGTTAGTAGCATCA
>NW_006438867.1:7582158-7583098 GCF_000325575.1 Pteropus alecto
TCTGTCGCTTCTTTCCATCGCCGGCTCAGCCACTCTGGCCTGCAGTGTCCAGTAGGACTTCCTGTGATGATGGGGATGTCTGTACCTGTGCTGTCCCCTGCAGTAGTCACTAGCCGCTGGTGGCTGTTGAGCATCTGAAATGTGGCTAAGTGTGACTGAGGGACTGATTTTTTTAATAGCAGCTTTATTGATACGTAATTTACCTACCACACAATTCACCCATTCAAAGTGTACAGTTCTATGTTTTTTAATATTGTCACATAGTTGTGCAGCTGTGACCTTAATTAACGTTCAAGAATTTTCATGGCCCCCTAAAGAAACCCCATACCTATTAGCAGTCACTACCCATTTCTCCCCAGATAACGCCAGCTCCTGACAACCACTGGTCTACTTTCTGTCTCTATAGATTTGTCTATTCTGAACAGTCCATACGAGCATCATAGAGTAGCTGGCCTTTTGTGACTGGCTTCTTGCACTCAGCATAAGATGCTCAAGGTTCATTCGTGCCGTAGCGTGTGTCAGGACTTCATCCCTCTTTGGCGCTCCGTAATATTCTGTCATATGGATATACCACAGTTTCTCCATTCGCTTGTCGATGGCCATTGTGAATAATGCTCCTGTGGACATTCTATATGCAGGTTTTAGTGTGTTTCATCTGTTTTTATTTCTCTTGGTGCACCCCAGCCCCTAACCCTCGTGAAACTATAGATCGAAACGTGTCTCCGCACGTTTCCAATGTCCCCTCGGGGGTCAACGACATCACCCCTTGTCAAGACAGCTATGACATGGAGGGTTAATGGGAGAAGTGGCTGGAAAGCAGAGCAAAGAAGTTTAGTGACAGTAAGATCATCACAACCCAGGAGGGGACGTTTTCGGTGAAGAGGCTGAGGTAGGAGAGTTATGTGGTGAGTTTGCCTCTGAAGAAGGTAGGCTGTGGCAT
>NW_006438867.1:7586958-7589184 GCF_000325575.1 Pteropus alecto
TGAATTTACTTTCTTTTTTACTTCCTTTAAAAAAATCTATTTTTAGTAAACAAACATGAATAAAGAAAATGATTGAAATCTGAATTTCGTATCCACCAGAAATGGCAGCAGAGAGGAGAATATCCAGCAAAAGGCTTATATAACCAGGAACTTAACCCAACCTTGGTTATAAATATAATTATAATCACTAACACTTGTGTAAACTCTACTTTTTATAAACTCTTCCAATATTTTATACCACTTTTTACAGAGAAAGGAAAAAATAAATTTCTCTTCATGAAAACATAGCGTTGGAAGCGGGGAAAAAAAAAAATAGTTTCGATCATAGCACAGGCATCTGAGCAGGGCGAACACTAAAGATTTGTTGGTAAACTTGTTATTTGAAACTTGGGCTCCGTTTGCACTCCGGAGATTCATGGTAGCTGGTTGGCGTGGTACCTTCTCTGAGCCTCTGCATCTTACCAGGCCCAGAGAGTGAGGTCTCGGGAAAGGCGGCTGTGCTAATATTCCCACACCAGTGCTTCTGAGAGTTTTTGAAACAGAGAAGGAAGGCAAGAGAAACGAGGCATCTGCCCTCCCACCCAAATTCTTGGCGGATGCCTATATGTCAGGGGAACGGTGCCACCTCCACCCTAATTCTCCCTCCTGACTCACACGGGAGGGAATGTCTGTGACTTGTAATTCATATGTTCCAAGGAATCTTACTACATTCAAAATACACCTATAAATTCACCCCATCTGTTTTCTTGATTATTAAATCCTGTCTTCTCGGACTGTACCGTGCTATACTACCCTGCTGTCTTCAAATTTTGCTCTTTGTCAAGAGCCATTTCTGAATAGGTTTTTGTGGTTTAACTGGGTAATGATGTAATGTTTTTAAGGAGCGTTTAATTGAAATGGCATCTTTGTAAAATGTCATCAGCCTAGCCCTTTGGAGTATTCTGTCTGCTTAGAAAATGAGACATACTTTTCTTATAAACCGTGGGTTTCCCCACAAATGTTTTCAGATTGGTTTTTGCATGCAGCGTCTTGGGCTGTCACTACCGATGTGGAGGGCCTGTGTGGTTTTGTCCCAACTGTCCACAACAGTCTGTTTTAGTGACTGTGTTTCTAAACCTCATTTGGCTGATCTTACACTATGTTGGCCCCTGGATCCAACCAGATTTTGCCAATAATGTAAGTCTGGAGGAACTTACATTAGCCACTGCTGTGGGTCGGTGGATCCTGAAGCCACAGCATTGCATGGGACTCTGAGAGGACCGCACTGGCTGTCCACACAGCGTTTGCCACTCTGTCACTCTGTAACACCTTTGATGTGTATAGTAAGCACGTCGTCATGCCAGGTCTTACCTCCCATGCAGCCAAGGTCGGATCATTCTAACAGTGACTCAGTGTTTTAGCAAACAAAGCAGACGGGGAATTTTCCAGACTCAGAATTTAAGTTCTTCACTCTGTGGAAATCCACCCCGCTCGGACCGCTGGACTGGAAAACTCCCTCCGCTCTCGTTTCAGTCCTGCCCCAGGTGAATCTGACCCTCAATGTGCAAAAGGCTGACTGATCCCGGATTGTCCAGTTAGATGCCAGCTGTTCTGATGCAGCAGGCAGCTTGCTTCTTCTTGCCCGCCCCCTCGCTGTTAGGCTCCGTGTGCTGACGATGGGTCTCCGTCAGGGAGTGCACAGCCCCCTCGGGCTGGTTAGATAAGATCACAGCTGTCCACGTGCTCTTTTGATGGGTCCCTGTTCAGGGAGCTCTTCGGGGCCTTGCAGAGCTTGGCCCCTGGGGTCAAATGGTGTCCTGAAGGCTAGCTCGGGAACCCAGCTACTCGCCTTGGCTTGGGGTCATTTTTTCCCTTATCAAAAAAAAAATAATAATACTCATGTGAGATTTCAAATACCTGACTAAAATAAAAACAGCCGAACTAAGGAAAGTTCTTTTCCTGACTGGAGTGTCGGACAGTAACAGCAAAGTGGGAAGGAATGGTTTGGTCACGCGGCATGTTTCAGGAACAACCCGGAGTCGCAATGGGCTTTTCCAGCCTTGGGTCGTCAGCGAGCCGCAGCTTATTGATGCTTCATCCACAAGCGACGTTTTAGGACTGTCAATCTTTTCTTCAGGGGTCTGTTATTGGCGAGTTTTAATAAAAAATGATGTCCACAGGGACTTGCCTCTAAAACAGTTGAAAGATAACCTGGAGAACTACCTGTTCCGTAGGCATTTCCCGCAC
>NW_006438867.1:7589712-7592647 GCF_000325575.1 Pteropus alecto
AGGGGAGAGAAGATGAAGATGATCCCTACGTCAGATGCTCTGACGTCAGAGTGCAGAGGATGCACTGTGTATAGATTCCATCATGTGGCACAGAATGTCTGTCGTACGAATCTCATTTTCTGTCCACATTGATTCTGTTCTAGAAAGTTCCTTTCCGTTAGGTGTTGGTTATTTCAAAGGACTACTTCTTCCTTTAATTATTTTTCCCCTTGGAGTGATCTGGTTTTATTCGTTGGCGTCCATTTTTCTAACCCAGTTAATGAAAACAGACTCTTACTTATGACGGTCATAGTCTCTTATTAACTGTGTGGTCTTCTGTATGTTATTTAACTTCTCTTCACCGCCCCAGTTTCCTCATCTGACATATGCAGATAATAATAAGATTTTGTGTAGTCGTTAGAGTATTAAATATACCGCTACATATAAAGTACTTAGAACAGTACCAGCCATACAGTGAGCAAACATGCTATCATCTATTTTCATAGAATTTCTCAGAATATCTAACAATTTTCTGCCTATTACATGCATTTTCATAAAATATGAAACCCATGATAAAGCCCTCCATGTGAGACGAGTGCTTTGTATTTTTTAATTTCTTTTAGTGCATGAATCAACCAACATTGGAAATATTAGGATGAAAAGGAAACTCGAAAACTCGTCAAACCGTAATTGCAAGCTTTGAGTTTCAACTTAGTCTCCCAGCCGTTCTCACTGTGCTGTCTCATCAGAGTTCTCTCTGGACGCCAGTGGGGCTTGATGTGGCTGAACTGCAGGGAACTCAGATCATTGCCTTTCTCAGTTAAAACGCCTGTTCTCCACTCAAGAACACCCAGGACGAGACCAGCACCAGGAGGTTCACCCTGAGCTAAACCGAGCAAGAGGAAGATCGGAAACTCCTAAGTTGGAACAACTGAGAACGGGGACCTTAGAATGTTCTGTCTCCCCTTTCAGGAACCTCCGTGATAATTCGATGATCAGAAAACGCCCATTTTATGGAAGTGGAACCCGAGACTCAGAACCTGAACTTTTAAAAAACTAGGTGGTGGCAGAGCTGGAACAACGGCCACTCCCATCGCTACTAACCCAACTCCTCCTCTCCGCCTCATTTTTCTAAATATCTTTTTGTTAGTAGCATCAGGCGTCATCGCTATCTGTTCTTCCTGCTGTGAACGTACAGTGTCGAACACTGGGTACCAAGTTTTCATGCTCTCCTCGTTTAATCGGTATTCCTCTATTCGTATGATCGGAATCAACGTTCTCCATCTCAAGCGACACCGACTCTTTACCTAGTTACTCAGGCCAGAATCCTTGAAATCATCCTAGACTCCTTACATTCTTTGCCACCCCACGTCCAGATCATAAACAAATCCTATCATCTCTACTTTCAAAACATGTGCCAAGTTTCTGTCACTTCTTTCCATCGCCGGCTCAGCCACTCTGGCCTGCAGTGTCCAGTAGGACTTCCTGTGATGATGGGGATGTCTGTACCTGTGCTGTCCCCTGCAGTAGTCACTAGCCGCTGGTGGCTGTTGAGCATCTGAAATGTGGCTAAGTGTGACTGAGGGACTGATTTTTTTAATAGCAGCTTTATTGATACGTAATTTACCTACCACACAATTCACCCATTCAAAGTGTACAGTTCTATGTTTTTTAATATTGTCACATAGTTGTGCAGCTGTGACCTTAATTAACGTTCAAGAATTTTCATGGCCCCCTAAAGAAACCCCATACCTATTAGCAGTCACTACCCATTTCTCCCCAGATAACGCCAGCTCCTGACAACCACTGGTCTACTTTCTGTCTCTATAGATTTGTCTATTCTGAACAGCAGTCCATACAAGTGGCATCATAGAGTAGCTGGCCTTTTGTGACCGGCTTCTTGCACTCAGCATAAGATGCTCAAGGTTCATTCGTGCCGTAGCATGTGTCAGGACTTCATCCCTCTTTAGGGCTCCGTAATATTCTATCGTATGGATATACCACAGTTTCTCCATTCGCTCGTCGATGGCCATTGTGAATAATGCTGCTGTGGACATTCTATATGCAAGTTTTAGTGTGTTTCATCTGTTTTTATTTCTCTTGGATGTGTACCCAGGACTGGACTTGCTGGGTTATGTGGTGACTATGCATAACCTGTTGAGGAGCTGACTGACAGTTTTCCAAACTGATGGCAACATTTTACCTGCCCAACCACAGTGTATGAGGGTTATCATTTCAGCACATCCTTGCCACCTCCTGTTCCACTCTTTTTTAGTGTCACCACCCTCGTGGGTATTAAATGCTATCTCATCGTGCTTTTGATTTTGTAGTTCCTGGATGGATAGTGATGTTGAGCATCTCTTCGTGCACTTATTAGCCATTTGTGTATCTTTGGGAAAATGTCTATTCAGAGGCTTTGCCTATTTTTATTTTCTTATTTATTTATTTATTTATTTAATTTTTTAGTCAAGGCAACCCTTGGTTGACCTCACAGACGGCAAGGACCTTGTCAGCTTAAACTCCTTTATTTTTTTATTATTTGTTACGCCTACAGCACCTGGTCTTCCTAGGTGGTCTCCCATCCAAGTACGAACCAGACCTGAGCCTGCTTAGCTTCCAAGCTCAGACGGGATTGGGCTTGTTCAGGGTAGCATGGCCATAGACACCTTTGCCTGTTTTTAAATTGAGTTATTTGTCTTTATTGTTGAGTTGTAAGTCTTTATATATGCTGGATACAAGTTCCTTATCAGATAAATATTGGCAAATATTTACTCCATTCCTGTTGTCTTTTCAATTTCTTGATGGTATCCTTTGAAGTACAAAAGCTTCCATTTTTGATGAAGTCCTATCTATCTATCTATCTATCTATCTATCTATCTATCTATCTATTTATTTATGTCACTATAATTTTGGTGTCACATCTAAGAACCCACTGCCAAATCTAAGGTTATAAAGA
>NW_006438867.1:7592731-7593213 GCF_000325575.1 Pteropus alecto
GTGACTGACGGACTGAATTTTTTAATAGCAGCTTTATTGATACGTAATTTACCTACCACACAATTCACCCATTCAAAGTGTACAGTTCTGTGGTTTTTAATATTGTCACATAGTTGTGCAGCTATGACCTTAATTAACGTTCAAGGATTTTCATGGCCCCCTAAAGAAACCCCACACCTATTAGCAGTCACTACCCATTTCTCCCCAGATACCGCCAGCTCCTGACAACCACTGATCTACTTTCTGTCTCTACAGATTCGTCTATTCTGAACAGTCCATACAAGTGGCATCATAGAGTAGCTGGCCTTTTGTGACCGGCTTCTTGCACTCAGCATAAGATGCTCAAGGTTCATTCGTGCCGTAGCGTGTGTCAGGACTTCATCCCTCTTTGGCGCTCCGTAATATTCTGTCATATGGATATACCACAGTTTCTCCATTCGCTTGTCGATGGCCATTGTGAATAATGCTACTGTGGACATTCT
>NW_006438867.1:7593919-7603337 GCF_000325575.1 Pteropus alecto
TCCTTTGAAGACAAAAGCTTCCATTTTTGATGAAGTCCTATCTATCTATCTATCTATCTATCTATCTATCTATCTATCTATTTATTTATGTCACTATAATTTTGGTGTCACATCTAAGAACCCACTGCCAAATCTAAGGTTATAAAGATTTACTCCTACGTTTTCTTTTAAGAGTCGTGCAGTGTTTTTCTACGATCTATTTTAAGTGTATAGTTCAGAGAACATTAATTACACTCAGAGCATTGCACAGCCATCAATCACCCTTATCTATTCCACACTTATTTCATCACCCTAAACTGAAACTCTGTGCATCAAGCAATAATTCCTCATTCTCCCTGTCCTCCCCAGCCCCCGGCAGGAACTGAGTTTTTACATTTTTATTCTATTTTAATTAATCTGAATGTAAGCAACGACAGCAGCCAGTGACTACCATATCGGACACAGCTCTACACGCCAACAGTGTCACCCTCCTCCGCCAGCTCCTGACAACCACTGATCTACTTTCTGTCTCTACAGATTCGTCTATTCTGAACAGTCCATACAAGTGGCATCATAGAGTAGCTGGCCTTTTGTGACCGGCTTCTTGCACTCAGCATAAGATGCTCAAGGTTCATGGACAGATCGCTACAATCATTTCCACACCGCATTTACTGGTACTCCGGTTTTGGTTTCTCCAAGATCTAAGCTTCCGTGAAAGCCGACCGTTCCCTTAAAGTGTAACTCATGCCAATTCGCTCTCTACTCAGGATCCCCCGGTGGTTTCCTGCTGCAATTAGCAACAAAACCCCAACTCCTCACCGTGGCCCATGTTAACCTGCCCCTTCTAACTGTCCGAGCACTCGCTCAGGGTCTCCAGCCCAACCGGACCCTGTGGTGGTCCTTGAGCTCGTCGATGTCTACATGCAGACGGGTGGCAGCGTCTCTCTGCCTGGAGCACTCTTCCCCTCGATAATCACTTCTTCCTACTACTCAGATCTGCTCGGATGTTACCTTCTCACAAAGATTTTTCTCGAACTCCCTATCTAAAATAGCAGCCCCCGCCACACTGTTTCGTTAACCTACCTTCTATTTCTCTGGAGCACTTACCGCACCTGGCATTTTGTTGACTATCTATTTGCTCGTGTGTTCATTGCTGTGTCCCTCAGTGCAGTGAGAGCCCCCTGACACAGGGACCTTGTCACCCTAGTTCCTGTAATAATATCTGGCACAAAGTAGGCTTCACATAAATATTCATTGCGTGAATGAAAGCGTAATGTTACCCCTTTCAAGCCAATAATCTATGTTAGAATCAAAGAAATGGCCGCCTGTCTAACGTCAAGTGTTTCTTCATCGAGCCATGCCTTTAAAAGTGTCACCTTTATTATTAAAACAATCTTAGGGCCAGTTACCAAAAAGTGCACCTCCACAGTTTTGAATGGCTAGTTCACTAATACGTCAACCTGTTGCTTTCTTGAGGTTAATTTAGCTTCTTCGTTACCTTTTGAATTTTTTCCTTCCTTCCCTTTTGATGAAACCCTGGCTAAGCTTCAGGTTCTCTTCACCGCCTCTCCCCTCAGCTTTGAGATCCTTCCCTTTTCAGTCTGTGATCATATCTCTGCTCCCTCTGTTCTCCTAGGTTAACCCTTAAGTTTTCAAATCCCTTTGTTCAGGTCTGCACGTGCTATAGCCATGATCGCTTTGCAGGGTAACCTTTTCTGATCCACGAATCTACCTTTCTCTAATGAGGAGGATGGGTGTGCCCTGAAGCTGGATCCAGGGCTCCGGGATTGCCAGGTCCTACCTGTGATGTGACTTAATTATGACCATGTTTTAAAAAACTGAGCAGATCTTGATTCTTGAGTAGTAATCTTCAACGAGCAGATGGGTAAATCGGTGAGCCCTAATGCATGTGGGTAGCAGCCACTGGCTTTAAAGTTGAACACAAAAATCCCCATGCACATAGGCTGTAGGCCACAGATCTGAATTTGAGCATAAAAGAGAATAGAAGGAGATTGGCATTGTCACCTAAAGAAACTACTTCTGATCCTAAAGCAGGCTTTGACTCCCTCGGGATAAAAACCAGCATTTTCACAGCAGGCTTGCTGACATGAATTAGACAATCCTATTAAAGTTCTGCCTTAATGATGGTTCCATACAGTATAATAGTCATCCTTAAACAAGAGGAAAAGATATGAAAATTAAAGCTTCAGAATCCTAGTTGTATTTTCTAGTCGTCTCTCATCCGGTCGTTTGCATTTCCTCAATTTACAGACTCTAGAAGTTCGTGCAGTTGCATTTGTGAACAAGGTTAAAGAATATCCTCCAAAATTCTTAGAACTCAGTAATCACGAATTGATTTTGTATTCCTGTAGTTATCTTTTTTTATTGGCCTATAATTCCAAATTAGCAAAAATTAAGCATGAATAGTAAATAAACCCTTGGAAAAGGCCTAATACTGGCATTAATAAACATAGGTCAATATGTTCTTATTGTGTTTCTATTTTTTTAGCCCAGTAAAGGGAGATTTTAACCATTATAAAACTGTAAATTTCAATGCCGAGCAACTGTCTGATTGGTTGGTTGGTTTGTCGCAAACCTGATTTTGTTTGCTTCATTTGCAGAAAATATACTATGGGAAAAAATTCAGTTAGAAAGAAGAGGCATTAGAATCACAGATAATGTAGTTTTCAAAATTCCCTTACATTTTCATAAACGTTTTAAAGTTTTTTTGGTTTTTGTGTTTTTGTTGTTGTTGTTGTTGTTTTTACATTCTGAATAAAATGACCTGCAATACTGTGCTCCAGAGGTTAACAGTAACTTCTTTGTTTTTCAGATACCGCGTTGGCCAATGGTCATGCCTCAGACTATTTATTTGTCGGAAATATTGTTTACACAGTAAGTTTATTTCCCTGCTTACGGAACCATTCTTAAACGGCACGCACGTGGATTCTGCCTCTCGAAACCTTTTACATAAGGCCTTCCCCATTCTCATTTATTTCTAATCCTTAAACCACATAATCTAGACTCCTTAAAGCTCCGAATGGTTGTGACACACTCACCTCCTGTATTAGTGGAGATGATGCAGAGTCAGGATCTCTGGACAGGTGATTTACTCAGTTCCCCATTCTCCAAATGACCCTTTCACAGAAACAACACCGAGGAAAGCTGATCTCTCCCGAATCTTCCAACGTAAGTAAAGAGCAAAAGTAGCCATTCCTTGTGAGAAGCTAGTCAGTAAAATGACCACCTTTCTTGAGGTAAAGCTGCCTGGATGTCCCTAAAACTCACTCCTGGAGATTTAGCTTTTGAGATGGCACTTTCAAAGCACAAACCACGACTGCCTTGGAGAGACTGCCTGGAGGGGAGAGTAGAGGTTTCTCCTGGAAAATAAAAATAGCTTCCTGAAGATAATATGTGTTCCAAATGCTTCTGTCTTTTCACAGTACGTCGTTGTCACCGTTTGTCTGAAAGCTGGTTTGGAGACCACGGCTTGGACTAAAGTAAGTTTTCTCTAGAATTATTTCTCAATTCGGTATAGATATTTTTTTTCTGGTATGATATCTTTTTAAGCCTTTCTTGGAAAAACAATAAACAATATCCAGCTATCTTATTTTAAATTTTGCATGTGAAAATTGTGGTTTGCTCTTTATCCGGGCAAATTCGCAATCCAAAATCTCCTCATGAGTCATTTCCTTGACACTTAATACAAGTCCAAGCTATTAATACTCATTTCATTTCAAATGTATATGTGCAAACGTGTATGCACGTTGTAAAAAAAAAAATACACACACAAAATATGGGACAAAAAGAATTTTTAATTTACATAATCGTACTAAGACAGTTACTGTTAATACTTTGCTGTACGACCTTCCGTGCTTTGCTCTGTGTGTATTTTTAAAAGATAATGCATTACGAACATGTAGTTTTATAATCTTCTTTCACTTAAAATGCATATCATGAACATTTGTCATCCCTTAAAGTATACTTCTACAAAATCGTTGTTCACAACTAAAGGGTATTAAGTTTTATTGATATCCAGTCACTTATTTAATCAGTCCCCAATTTTAGACATTTGGGTTATTTCCGATGTTTGGGGATTATAACCATTGTTTCATGATTTTCTGTCACTGCTGTTCACATAGGCTCCTAATCCTGTGCCGAGATAGTGGGGGAGGGGTTGGAGATCGATATGGAGTCAGGGACTCCATTGAGAGACAATGACAATTAACCCAGGTGAGAGGTGAAGGTAGCTCAGCCTGGGACCTTAGAGAAGGAGGTAGCGAGAAGTGCTAAGATGCTAGATGTGTTTTGTTTTAAAAGGCTAACAAACAGACCTTGGCGATGGGTTAGGTCATGGAAGGCGGAAGTGAGGAAGAAGTCAAGTCTCATCACATTCAGGGGACAAACAAAAACTTCCGCAGCTGCTTAAAGGGGGGATCGTTAAGATATAACATTCATTCTAGATTTTTTTTTAAGTTCTTTCGAAAATGAAAAGAACAGTCGAAGCCTCAGAATGATCAATAAAAGCCTCCTGTTCGTTTTGACCGTTGGTCGCGCGCTCTTACTGAATTACTGAGACCTCGTTCTGTGCAGATCGGGATGGGAGCACCTGGCGAGGCCCGGGAGTCGCATGGGGGGAGGTCAACTGTGACAGCCAGGGCTCCATCACCTTCAGGGTAGCTCGGGCCCACTAGTTACTCAAATCCATTGCAAAAACAATGAAAACGGAAAGACAGAATGAACTCTCCAAGACGGGAGAGCCGTCAAAATCTTTCCATGAGGGAAGCTGGCTGGGGCACAGGGGACTCTGAGGGTGGCCTCCCCGGGCCAGCAGCGAGGCCATGCCTGAGTGTGCGTTTTCTTCTGCAGTTCAGTCACCTGGCTGTCTGGGGAAGCGTGCTGATCTGGCTGGTGTTCTTTGGTGTCTACTCAACCTTCTGGCCCACCATTCCTATTGCTCCAGATATGAAAGGACAGGTCAGTGCTCCCAACTGTGAGTGGACTTTGCGGGTCTCACGACACCGATGCGTTTCCATGCGGGGGGTTCTGTGTCTGGTGACAATGATGAGCTTCAGGAGGGGCTGGTGTTGCCTGCTGCCTTCAAAATATGTCCAGAGAGAAACATGCCACATCAGAGCAACTGAGAGTGGTTGTCCAGTCCACAGAGATGGCATTTGAAATTTTAACTCTTGTCAAAGTCATTGACCGAAATCCTCTGACGGACCTGGCACGTTCGCGTTTCCGTAATGAATCTGGGTTAATGATACAGTTCTGGTGTGTGCAGTTCCCAGCCCTTAGAAAGCTGGAGGTGTTTTGAGTCGCTCCAAATCCAATAGATGTGTTGATCGATTGTCGTTTGGGGGTTAAATGTATTATTATACTCTGATTAGTTGATAATTAGTCGCCTATGAAAGAGAAATCTAACAACTCTATTAACCAGATCGTTAATTATTCAGAATATCTCATTGTTCATCTCTTGAACTAGAGAGGCTGAGATTGAAAAGTGTTACCCTCGTTTGAATTTTATTTTATATTTTATTTGGTTTTACATTATCTCTGTCTGGTGTTGGAGACTGAGCCATCGACAGTGACAGGCTGGGTATTAGAGTCCCACAGTATCAGGGCTGGAGAGGAGCTTGGCAATCTGGGGTTCCAACCTACTCAGTTTACAAAGAGAACCCAGGCCAACCCACAGGCCCACAGCCAGCACTGCCCGAGACCCCACCAAGGGGCTGCCCTGGCCTATGCTTTCGAGGCCTCTGTACTGGCCATCTCCAGCCTGCTATGCCCCATTCACAGGGTGAGACGCCCGTGGTACACAGAGTCGACACCCACACTTCCAGTCCATTCCATGGGTTCCTCGGACCCTCAGTTCTTCCCCCAAACAGACAACGGCCCACTTCACAGGCCTGCCTGGTCCTCTCTCCAGGCCAGTGTGAGCACCCTCGGCTCTAGGGGCAGCTGTTTGCAGAGGACCTGTGCTGGGTCCCCTGGCTGTTTCGTGGGTGCGTCCCACACATTTGTGTGAGGATTCTGGTGCAGTGGGACGGGACCTGAGAGAAAGAAGACAGTGGCTGTGGGTTTCCACTGTGCCACCAGTGGTCCTGGCCAGGGATATTTATTTCAGGGGCAGACCTGTGTGTGGAGCTTTTGGCTGCTTCCTTCGCCTCGCTTACTCGGCAGAAATGAGCCAAAACTCATGGGTCTACACCAGCCCAGGTGTGCGTCCAGTGGCCGTATCTGGGGGTGACACTGTTTGCCTTTTTTACTTGGTGAATCAGTCAACTGATGCACCCCGGGGTGCCCGGGGCCTCCTCTCTGTGTGGGTGCTGAGCAGGAGTGGGCTTCTGTGTCCCCTGACGCATGTCTGCTTTCTGTAAGGACGAGGACAAGCACATACTCACTTCTCAGTTCTTTTCCAAACCCAAGCACCAGAGAAAATCACAAAGCGCTGAATGAATTGAGGACGTTTCCATATAGTGTAATGAGCATGTCCAAGCAGAGACTTTGTACATTTAAGGAAATATTTGTTATATTTTAAAACAATATGACGTGTCCCCGAAAAGCAAACTAAGAACAGTATTCACAACGACGGTGACCACTCGGTAAGGCGTCAGCACCTAGAATTATCTGCCCCACTTTCCTTCCCTCTGGTTAAGGGCGGGTGAGGTCTGACAAATATTCCATTTGGGAATTTTACCGTGTAGAACAATGAAAGGGACTGTAGCCGGCTGCTGTAGATGGTTGTCTAAATTAGAGGAGGGTGACAGCTCACAGGATGGGCCCGCTGCTGTGTGATGGCCAATGGAGCCAGTCGACTTCCTTGAGAGCCCGTCCCAGTGCCTTTAACAGAGACCCCCGGTAAGCCCCCCTCGCCTGTACCAGCCACCCCGGCTCCAATGTGCATGAGTTGGGCTGGTCGCTGACTCTCACTTCCATCGAGAGGTTGACTTTCCAAATGCGGGGACCGCGCATGCCTCACAGTCCCCAACAGGCCGCAAGTCCCACGCTGACCTGTGCGATTTCGAAGGCTCAGCTTCATGGTGAAATTTCCATAGTTGGGGATGTTTTAAAGAAATTTAATGAGCGATTTCTACCATCCAAAAGCAAAGAAATTGTGTATTAAATCACACATCGCTTTGGTAGAAAAACTTTTATTTTTTTTACTTAAACCGTGTCGTTTTAACTTTTTTGTTGGTCAGTTGGTTTCCATGAGGTGAACGATGTTTTGAAATTGAATATGGCTGGCCAAGGTTTTCATCAGATGCTGAATAAGATAACTGATGTATAGTCTTTGTGTCATAGGATTTCGGAGTGGGCGATGCACTGTCTGCGTCTAAAAGCTGTTTATTACTTGCAGTCCTTCTTCATGGGAGAATTCTGGGTGGGGACAGACTGCCAAAAAAAAAAAAACAATCCTGAGCCAACTTTAATACTCTTTCACTTGGTGTCTGCCACCCAACGGATTGGTCATTCTTTGAAAACTGGTAGGAAAGTATTAAAAAATAATAATAATTAATGCTTTTGAAAAATCGCGTGGGTGGAAAGTGGCTAAAACTAGCCTGAATTCTCAGAAAGGCTTGCTGCTGCCTCCAGAGGAATTATATGCATTTGTAAAGAAAGATGGAAGCTGGGCTCAGCTGTAGTCAGTAACAGGAGTTGGCGTTTTGGGGGGACTGTCGAAAATATGCCCAAGCCATGCCCATCCCTTTGGTTCTAGATTGGACTGAATGTATCCCCCTCAATTTTACATGCTGGGGCCCTAACCCCCAGGGTGACAGGGTTGGAGGCAGGGTCTTTGGGAGGTGATTACGTCATGAATGGGGTTAGCGCCCCAACAGGAAGAGGCCAAGGAGCTGGCTCACTCATTTTCTGCCATGCTAAGGGTACGAGATGTCTGCAGCCCTGAAGAGGGTCCCCACCAGAACCCGACCGTACTGGCACCCCAATCTCTGACCTCCAGCAGTTTCTGTTGCTGATAAGCCACCCCTTCTGTGGCATTTTGACTGAGACAGTCGCTGAGGGCTTACGAGTAAGGGGCGCTCTGGGAAAAGGCTGCTTCATCATCATCATCCTCCTCCTCATCATCATAATTTTAAGAACATTTCTAGTGATTTTCATACACCATTTTTTTTTGTAGCTCATGAAGCAGCAGGTTTTTGGCAAGTGAACATGGTTCCTTTGAGCTCTAGAATGAAACTAGTGTCTCACGGCAAACGGCATTTCTCACCCAGGAGCCGGAGACAGACTCAGCACACAAGACGTTGTCTATTCATAAGTTGTCTGTTCATAACATCATAAACCGCTGAAAAGGTGCATTGTTCCTGCTGGGGTTTCCTAAACGGAGCTGATTAAATATTTCTTTGTCTCGTCCATTATATTTGGCGTTTTTCTCACGAGGGAGAAGGCAGGTTTTCCCTGGAGGGGAGAGGACGGAAGGCATAGAATGAGAGTCGTTTTCCACTGTCAAAGGGTCTTTATCTTTCTTCCCTAAAGCACCTCACGATCCGGTGTGTGAACCGGCCAGACAATGAGCCAGGAAGTCCCAGCGGAAGTTTCTGAAATCAAAGAAGTCGTCCATACACTTCCTCTCCTGAAAATATGCAACATTCGTGGGCGTTTAAGAGACGCCTCGTTTTCCCATTTTTCTCGGCCAAAGTTAGATCCGAAGAGAATCTAAAATTCATGCTACGCCTGTCCTGGGGGGGTGATACCATGGCCATCAGCTGGGGAAAATGCATGTGACGATGTTTTACCGTAGGAGACCATGTGTTTTTCTTTTTCCCAATAGCGTGACCAGGGGTTATAAGCTGCTCTGTAATGGGTCCCCAAAGCCATTCCTTGACAGTGGAAAATGACAAGCTTCCTGTAGTTCAAAGTTGCCTGCTGAAGTAGAGTTTTGAATTAGAGAGATGAGGAAAATTTGATGCAAAACTGGGTCAGGAGATGTGCTTGTATTTTCTTCATGTTATTTCTCAGAGCTTTTCACTTTAGGAGTGTCAGAGGAGATGACATCTTTTCTGACGTCAAGAGACCTGTCCCAACTAGCTTCCTAACTTTTGGTAAATCACTTAACCTGCATTAATTTCCTTATCGGAAAAGTCAAAATAATATCACCCACCCTGGTTACCTCAGAGGGGTGTGGCGAAGATGTAATCAACTAATCTGTGCTAAACGTATAACATGTAGACTCTTTTTTTTCCTAGACCGATCAATTATTTTCGAACTTTTATAAATAGAAATATGGTGATTTAAATTCCCAATCCTCTTGGCCATAGAATTTTAATATTTTATAAGTTCTATATATGATATTTCTCTATAAGGTCCATTGAATCTATATTCTGAATCATGTGGATTGCTTGTTAAAATGACAACCCCCTCAAAAAATACTTGCAACACACACACACACACACACACACACACACACACACACACACAA
>NW_006438867.1:7603396-7625026 GCF_000325575.1 Pteropus alecto
CTTTCCCTATTCTAATTTGTGAATCACTGCTCTAAAACACCTAAAATCTCGTAAATATTACTCCACGACAATGTGTAAGCCAGTGCTGGGTGTGATATGAGAAGAATTTAAAGTATTCATGACGGACGTGTTTCTCGTGGGCGGTGGTCGTGTGAGACACGGCAGCCAGTGCCAGTTGTGGCTTTAGGGCACTCACTTCTCAAATGGAGAATTATGCCGAAGGCATTACCTCGTCCACCGTGGAAAAATGCTCCTCACCGACGTCGGCGCTTTTCCCTTTGAAAATTTCTTTCATTGCTAGTAAAACGGGGCAGAAGCTTTCACTTCAAAGCCTACAGGCTGCTAACCTTGTCCACAGTCCCAAGCTCCAGGCTCCCGCCAGTTTCTGGCATATGACAGCTTGGTTTTTTGTTTTTTGTTTTTTGTTTTTCCTAAATGCAGGACTGGATTTGAGTTTTCTACCCGCGCTTGTGTATACACAATGCAAATCCCCACAGACTAAAAGGAAAGGGGGCGGGGGGCTGTCAGTTTCCCACCCTGGAACCTTTCCCAAGGTGTTGCCTGCGCCTGGGCCGAGCAGCCTAGTGAGAGCTCAGGCCCGCCTACTTTCCACGTAAGACATAGGAGGAGGGATCTTGTTCCCGAGCTGCTTGTGTTCCAGGAGGCAAGCCACGCTGAGACGCAGCGGTCACATCGGTGGCCATCTCTGCTCAGCCGTGCTTCCAGAACATCTCTGTAGGACAGAGGCCTGCTGAGGGCCAGGACGGGGCTTGTCCTCAGGTTAACGTTCCGTGGCGTGGGGACGCACGCGGCTGTTTGTCCCCACCAGCCACTCTCCTTCGCCCAGTCTGCACCCACACACCACAGCTCGTGCAAGGGGCCCTGCCCCAGAGCAGGCTCGCTTCGATCCCGACCCCCAGGCTGAAGGAAGTCATTCCGAAACCCTAAAGGACACTCGAGGAGACAGTTTCTGGGGGAAAAATAGTATGTTTGCCTTCTCGTGTGCATGATGCAGCTGCTGACCGGTGCCTGGAGTTGTCAGGCTACAGGACAGAAGCTGCCTCTGGAACCCCGCCGCCACTGCGAAAGGTGGAATAGAAAGGCAGGATGGGGGCTGGGAGAATGGGCGAAGGTTAAAGAAGTACAAATTAGTAGCTGATAGATGGTCACGGGGATGAGGAGCAAGGCAGAGGGAATGCAGTTAGCATTAATACGTTGGCTAGGTGGAGGGCCAGGGGAGGGAGGGAGCAATTGGGATCATTTTATGAACCATATAGATGTCTAACCAATGTACTGTATACTTAAACTAATTAAAATGAATAAATTTTTTTTAAAAAAAAGAAAGAAAGCAGGAAACGAGAGTCTCCTACGGGATCGTCAGAGCACCAAAGGCAGCCAGGTGCACAGCCCACTGTTTCCCCACGTAGCCACTAGAATCAGAAAATTCAGGCACCAGATAACCATCCTATCAGAAGATGGCTTTTGTGGTCATTACATGTCATGCAAGTTGTTTCTGTTTTTCTCTTCCCGATCAGCAAACAAGGGAGAAAGCGTATTTTCAAAAATATGTGAGCTTCCTAAAGCGATTTCAGATTCTTTCTCCAGGCAGTGAGGGGGCCAGCACCCCCTTTGCCTGATTGCTTCTTTACACAGCCTGTGGAGTCAACAGAATGAGTCTCGATTTGTTTGACCTGAATCAAACTGTTTTCCTATTCAGTGCAAATTCTAACAGTGAAAGTGAGGTTTGAACTAGATTTGCTTAATGCCTAAGAAATATATAAAGTGAAATCTATCATTCATAACATCCACAACTGCTAATTCTGAGCCTCAGTTTTGTCAGGTCTGTAAAGTAGATAATAACTGTCTTTGGAGGTAATGGGGACATTTAAGAAAATAAAGCAGATAAATAATAGCTGATGATGTTGATTGAGAAATTACTACGTCTCCAACAAAGTACATCTTTATATAAATGTGCTATGTATATGTGGCTACATACATAATGAATTAAGCTCTAGCTCATCTGAGAACCTGCCCTATACTCGTATGAGGAAGAGGCTTAGAAAGAAAGAACCAGAACCTTGAGTAGTCAGGCTCGGGGTGGAGTGCCTGGGACTCCCCAAGTCTGCTAGATGCCAGCATGTGAACCCCCACACTTTGTCACTACAGAGAGCACCCACGGTGATTCTTGGTACAAACCAGGCGTCAAATAAATGTCAGTCAGTTCTCCTGAAAATTACGCTTTTATTAAGTTGTATCTGAAGTGACCTCTACCCTTGCAGTATAAAATAATTTTCAAGTCATGGAGTTAGAAGGCATACGCATAATTTATGTTTGAGCAGCAATCTTCTGCTTATGAGCTGCCCCCACCCCCCAGTAAAGCAGGTTTCAAACAATCGTTTTGTTTTGTTTAAGTACGTTATGTAAAGCCCCAATTTTTTAGCCCCTGCTCCCCCTTCCCCCTTGCACAGTTCTCTCGATGTTGGCAGATTGTTTTATTTTGGCCTCTCGTTTCAAGGATGCTGTCTGCTAATTAGAGGCCAGGCGGCTTTGATTGGGAGTTATTTTTCTCTTGGGTGAAAGGTTTTGTTGTGGTATTAGCATGTGTCATTCATGCTGATGTTAAATTTTTAAATATCTGTCAGCAAATTGAAGTACGCATTACATGCTGATTTTGTTTGTTTGTAATATTTATACTCAGTGGCCACAGAGTACTTTTGATGTGGTTTTGAACTTCTTCTTTCTCCAAACATGTGGAGATGGTGTGCGTGGGGCCCCGGAGTTGTGAGTTCTGTGCCAGGGTTTGCTTCTCCGACATCTGCAGAGGAAGATGGCCTTGTCTGATGACCGCTCTGTGACTGTCCCCCCAGAGATACCAGTGTTCCTTAGGTTTGTTCTGGTGAAGAGGCAGAGAGGAGCCTGGGAAAGACCCCCAGATAAAGAGTTTGTGCGAGAAAAGTAAACTAGACAAAAAAGTTGAAAGCCATATGATTTCACTCATTTACGGGATAGAAAACCGAAAGCAACAAACATAACAAACAAACGGAGACTCATGGGCACAAACAGTAGATTAGTAGTTATCAGAGTGTAGGTAAGGGTCAAAGGGGTCAAATATTTGGTGATGGAAGGAAATCTAACTCTGGGTGGTGAACACACGATGCAGTATATACCATCGAATTGTACACTTGAAACTTATTTGATTTTATGAGTGTCACTGCAATAATTTTTAATAATAAAAAAAGAAAAGATAAACCGGGGTTGGGTAGGCTAAGAAGGGAGAAAACAGACGCACAGCACGCTATTAGCCATGCGCCAAGATTCCCTATTTTGTATAAATGATGCAGAGCCCCTGTCGACAGTATCCAAGATAACACCGAACAGTGAAGGGACTTAAAGTAGATGAGATTTTTCAGTCGCTTTTGTTGCCGTCAGCGTTGTAAATCACGAGAATGTCCACTGAGGAAATTGTATGCCTTTTGAGCCTGGATTAGCCAGCTGTCATAAGGGTTTGGCGTCCCTTTGGCTAAAGGCAGGAGAAGAGGGATCTAGGTTACTTGTGTCTGTGCTTTTTATTCACAGGGGTTTTTTTGTTTGTTTGTTTGTTTGTTTGGTACTTATTGTGACCTGGTTTTGGTAAAGGATGGAAACTTTAAGAAAGGCATATTTAAATATGCAGGCCCATCGAGCGTTCTGTGAAGGCGAGCCCCACCCACTCTGCTCGGCAGCAGCAGACGCCACGTGCACCTTGTCATCTGTAGTCGGCCCGACCTCCATTCCCCTTTGTCTAGTCACAGCCCCTAAATCCCTTCTCTTCTTTCATAAAATGCATCTAAGCACCGCTGGTTCTCCCTCTGTCCACCCCCTCTGCGTCTCAGCTGGCCACCCAGGACTAGTCAGGCAGGATCTTCGTCATGGACCACGGCAGGCGAATCAGAAATGGTTATGGTGACCCACACCAGGCCGCTGAGAGACCATTCAAGGATTTTTTAGAGAAACCAATAGAGGAAGGGGAAAGCCGTCTTATTGCTAGGTTTGTGATAAGGAATGATGTCAGCCTGGAGTCGCCAGGAGCCACAGAGAGAGCACCTGGCTGGACCAAACTGAGCACAAGAGGAAAACCGAACCGCGAGGTGATGGCAGTGAAGTGCCCGTGGGTCCCGCTCTGCCTGAAGCTCCGGCCACCTCTGAACTCTGGGGCACACTTAAGCCAATCAATGCATTCCCATTTCCCCATAAGACAATTCAAGTTGGACTTGTGTTACTTTTGAAAAGAGTCTTAATTAATGAAAAAGTTGATAAATTACAGACACAAAAGATAGAACTGGCTGGATCAAGTTAAGATAGAGAGAACTCTCCAGCCCCTTCCAGAAAATTGGCCATCATCGTCATGCTGCAGAGAAGCAGCTGGCAGATGCGAATGTCCTGCTACGAGTCTCCCAGGTCGGAGTGCCAAGGGACAGCGCCCACTCTTTGTCGCCTTCAGTATGTCCCTCTCCGTCCTCACCCACCCAAGAAAGAGAAGACAGGCCGGAGCAGAACTCATTGTCCGAAACAGAGCTGGAAGGAAATGGAGGCTTTTCTGAGAGAGGCCTCTTTCTTGGCACCAACGATTCAAAATGGCTTCGAGTCAAATGTTCCAGAGGAATGTCGTCCAATATAGACACACTCACAATTTTAAATTTTCTAGTGGCCCCATGAAAAAGGTAAAAAGAAACAGGTTAAATTAGTTTCATTAATATATTTAGCCCAACATTTCCAAAGTATTATCACATCAACATGGAATCAGCATTAAAAGAAGTTGTTAATGAGATGGCTCGCATTCTTTTCATACTCAGTCTCTGAAATCCAGTGCGTATGCGAGACACAGAGCCCATCGCAAGTCAGACGAGACCTGTTTCAAGCGCCAATGGCTACTGTATGGCACAGAGCAGCTTTTCACCCACAGAGGTTTGGAAACACAGATTCACTCTCCAGAGCTAAACGTGGTGCAGGCAGGATGAGAGGGGGGACACCCAGCTTCCAGGTCCTCCAAGGGCCTGCCCTGCCCCCGAGTGCCACCACCTGACTAGCATTTCCGTCACTTGCAGTTAAAAGGGTCTCGGCTCTTACAGAAGGCTTTCCCTAAAAAATAAAATGTGGGGACAATGGAGCTGTTAATCTGTGCTTATTAATTGCTTTCAAGATTCATAAAGCATGGATCTGACTTCAAGTAATTTTTGCAAAGCATTGGCCAATATTCCAACCATTTCCTCCTAAACGTGGGAGAGAAGAGATCAGACACGTTTATGTCATCCTGCAACCAGCCAAGCAATAATGACCAATGCCACCTAAAATAATTTAGCTCCTAACAAATGGTTAATTTGTTCGATGAGTGGCAATTTCTGAATATGATTATTATTTGACTTAATTGATTCCTAACATTGTATAAACCTTTCATCCTTCGATCTTTCTAGAGTTTCAGGCCCCTTCCCCCATCATTATGCTGAATACAAGCACTATCATTTTTTGCCTCCTGAATATCTCTTACATACGTCTCCTTCCATCCGGTTCTGGTCCCATCCAGCTAGTGCTGAAGCATTTCTTGCACAGACCATTGCAGTAGCCTCACGACTAGCTTCTTAGCACCCAATCTGTCAGGTCATTTACCTGGGCCCATAGGTCCTGTGCAGCCCTGACCATGGCCTCTGTGATGACAGATCTCCTTCTCTCGCCCTCACTGGTTTTCTCTCACGTGCCGGTGTATCCTGCTTGTGATCTCACAGTGCATTTGCACCTACTCACCTCACTTCCTGAGTGCCCTGGTCACCCTCCTCCACGAAGCTATTGCTCACAGAGTTCTCAGAGGGCTGAGGAGTCATTACTTCCTGAGGACGCCTTTCCTTGCATCCCCGCCCAGCTTAAAACCTCCTAGTACGCATTCTCTTAAAACAATTCACCTTTCCTTTGTTTTGATTAAAAATTTACATTCGTTTCGATTAAAAATTTACATTCGTACATGAGATAACACCGTATACCCATTAGGACAGCCACTATTTAAAAAAAAAAAAAAGAAAGAAAGAAAAGAATTATTGGCAAAAATGTGGAAAAATGGAACTTTTGTGCACTATTGGTGGGAATGTAAAATAGAGCATTGTTGTGGAAAATAGTATGGAGATTCCTTGAAAAAGTAAACATGGACCTACCATACGATCCAGCAATTACACTTCGGAGTATGTACCCAAAAGAATTGAGAGCAGAATCTCAAAGAGATATTTGCTCACACTTGTTCATAACAGCAGTATTCACAGTAGCCGAGAGGTAGAAGCGACCCAAATGTCCGTTGATAAATGAGTGGATAAACAAAATGTGATCTAAATATACAACGGACTATTATGCAGCCTTTAAAAAGAAAGAAATCCTGCCATATGCTATAATGTGAACGAATCTTGAGGACATTATACTAAGTGAAATAAGCCAGTCACGGAAAGAAAAGACGGTATTATTCCACTTATCTGACATACCTAGAATAGTCAAGTTCATAGAGAGAAAGTAGAATGGTGTTGCCAGGAGCTAGAGAGAGGGACAAACGAGTTTTGTGTTGAGTGGGTACAACGTTTCAGTTGTGCAAGATGAAGACGTTTGAGAGGTCTGTCACACAACAGTGTAAATGCAGTTAATATTACTGAACTATATACTTAAAAATGTATAAGATGGCAAATTGTTATATGTTTTACCACAATTTTTCAAAATTTACATTTAAGTGATTTTATAATTACTGTCAGTTTCTTCCCCTAAACAGTAAGCTCTATGAGGAAAGTGAATGAATGCTCTTCAACGTACCCTTGGCACCTACCTCTCGTTTTTTCTGGCATTCAGTAAATATTTAAATGAATTAAGCACCTCTCACGTAGAACTGGGAAGTGTAGTTGGCCTTGTGCTTAATATCTTTTTGCTGAATAGATAACACAAGCAGATGCCAAGTATTCAGACAGCTGAAAACAGCCTTGTACAGGATCTGCACATAATAAGTAATTGATCAATTAACGAAGTTAGTATTTTTCTTAAGAAAAATATGCTCAAGAAAAAAAATAACAGTAGCACAAATGATGCAGTTTTTCTGCCAAAAGAATGATTTCCAGTTAAAAAAGATTTAGAACATTTCCAGTTAAAATTTTAGTCAAACTATTTAAGCTACATGGGTGATATCTGGGGCATAACATTCATAGATATTGGTATCTATAAAGGATGAATAATAAAGTTTAATTACTTCCTGGAAAATGTTTATTTTGAAACTGATATTAAAGAAAAGGCAAAAATTGAATCAAAATGGATTTTTTGAGTGCCTAATTCAAGGAAGTACTAAGATAATCATTGTCCAGTGGTTTTATTGTGGGAGATAAAACTGATGGAGATAGTAGTGGATCATAGAGAGTTCTAGCAAAAGTGTATCTTCCCTAAACCAATACTTCATTGGGCAGCATTTTCATCATTATGTTGAAGTGATTGGTATTTTTGGAGTAAAAAAATATAAGCACAGAGTTGGAGAGGAGGTTTCGTTAAGAAAATGTCAGGCTTAGGTAGAGTTTAGTTAGCAACTGGCCTCTGACAAATCCAGGATGACTTCATGGAAGAAATAGGCCTTTGCTGGAGGATCGTCCCTTAGTCAGTCTGGGCTCATGAATTGCCTGAGAAAAGGGTTAAAGCATGCGTGGATCTGGCACCGAGACCCAAGAAGGGGCATAAAATTTTAGTGTAAAGTCAAGTGCTGTTACAAGAGAAGAAAAGTTTCCAGATTCAAAAAGTTCGTCCCCAGCACGGCATCTTAATTGAAAGAAAGAAAAGCGGTAAGGAAAGTAATTCTGTCCAGGAGAACCAGGAGAAGCTCAGGTGGGGAAAAGTGGCAGGTGGAGGGCAAGGTGATTGATATGAGGTGGAGGGGGCGTCTCAGGGTGACGGAGGAGGTCAGGCGGGAGAGTGACACCTGAAGGAAGGTGTAAATTTTTCACGGAAGGAAATTACGGCATCGTCGAGAAATTTTCCTCGATGTGGCATCAAGAAAGAGTAAGATCGACTGTGAATAAAGGTCCTGTAACATAATAAGTCAGAATTTTGCCATTTTATGATTAATGTAGGAAAAATAATTTTTAGAAAGAAAAGGAAATAGAGGGCACATGAAAGTTATTTTGTGTTATTTTTTCTGATGGCTATGTCGGTTAAAACAAATCTAAAAGGAATTACCCTAGTCTGGGCTGTAAAAAGTTATTTTTTAATCCTTCCACCATCAAAAGAGAATTCAATATTGCATTAAGGCCTTATAATATTTTCTATAAATGTAAACTTCTTGAGATTTTTAAATCTCTGAGATGATCACGATTATAGAAAATAGCTCATTATGTCAGATAGTTTACTTTGAACAGGAAATATAAAATCGAGAAGCAACTTTAGGTACAAACTTCCAGTTACAAGATAAGTCTTGGGGATGTAATGTTCAGCATGGTGACTATAGTTCATCATACTGTATTGTAAATTTGAAAGTTGCTAAGAGAATAGATCTTAAACGCTCTCATCCCAAGAAAAAAGTGTGTAACTCTGCAAGGCAATGGATGTTAACTAGACTTACTGTGATGATCATTTTGCAATATATATTTATATCGAATCATTATGTTGTATACCTTAAGAGAGAGAGAGAGAGAGAGAGAGAGAGAGAGAGAGAGAGAGGTATATGTCAATCATATCTCAATAAAACTGGGAGAAGAGAAGCAACTTCTGATAATTGACAAGTTGAGAGCCCTCTCAAAACCAACACTTCTTGGGTTTACCACTAAAATCACAATTGCCATGAATTCTAAGGTCATTTCATGAGCTCCCAGCCCTTCAGACATGACTTGGAACGTCGCTTTATTCATTAAAAACTCGTTCAAGACATTACTTATTACGTGCAAATGCTCCTTTTCTGGTGGCTTCCTAACAGTGTCAATCGTACGTGAAAGGACAACCCTCAAGACCTGAAATGCATATGTCAGTCTTAGAAGATTGCCTAAGAAGATGACTAGTTTGGTAGGTAGATTGGGAGCCACTCGCTTCCACTCAACACCAGAGAAAAACGGGTTTTCAGTGATAACCATCAGGTGGAAAACTTCTTGAAGATGTCGTATGCATGTGGAAGACTGTTTACCGAATGGGTGACTGAAGGGGAAGTGGGGGGGCCAGAGTGTACAGGAAACGAGCTGTCCCTCCCCACTCATCGTCAGTCCGGCCCCTCAGACATGCCGGTTACTCGCTTGTTGTATAGTCTGTAACAAAGCAAATGAATAACGTTATAGGACGATAACCGTGCGGTGCATCTAAATAATTTTAACTAATTCCGTGTCTTCCACATGCTCAGCCTCCCAGCACCTTACTCTCTGAAATAGCGAAAGGACAACTCGTGGTTCTTCTGACCCCAACTCCTTCCCTCTCGTTCCCGCTCAGTCCGGCGGCGTCACCGCCCTCCCGTCACACAACGTGGAATTGGACCTGTCCAATTCCCTCACCACCAGAGCTCCACCCAGCCCGCCCAGAGATCGACCCGACACCATTCATTTTCTTTTTTAAAAAAATTTTTCCTTATTTATTTATTTTTAGGCGAGGCAGCCCTTGGTTGACCTCACAGATTGCAAGAACCTTGTCAGTTTACAATCCCTTTTTTTTTTTTTTTATTTTTTACGCCTACAGCACCTAATCTTCCTAGGTGGTCTCCCATCCAAGTACTAATCAAGCCCAACCCTGCTTAGCTTCCGAGATCAGACAGGATCGGGCTTGCTCAGGGTGGCATGGCCGCAGACACAACATTCATTTTCACTGTGAGCAGCTGTGTCGTTTGTATGCGTACTACAGCAGTTACAGCATGATGTCACCAGTCTCATACCAGACATTTTTATATTATCAGCACCGACGACATGCATGCATACATGGTCTACAGGACGTGTCTAAATGGCAGGACGGCAGAGAGCATTTGGCCTTGAGGACAAGGCTCTCAGTGAACTCAGAGTCAAGACTCTGGAAATACCTTAAAACTTAAACTCCTTATTTGGAAACATTGAATAAAAATGGAAATTAAAAAATAAACTTAAACTCTTGTTCCCTGCTAGGGTCTCTTTTTTAGAAATTCTTTACTGTGCTCCCAGGAAAATATCTCCAGCGGTGGCACCAAATGAAGTCTCCTAAGGGAGAGGAGGCTGCTCTCTGGGCCTTTGGCCTTGACTTTGCCAGTCGGGGGCTATAACCCAAATATGCTAAACTTTTCTTTATTAATTATACCAGTCAGGGTCTGTGGTTGCAGTGAAAAAAACAAAAAAAAATCGTGACTGATGTAATAAACAGAAAAGCAATAAGTAGAGGCATAAGGGAATGTATGGGAAGGCAAAAGACCCAGGCTCAGAAAGCTGGTAGGACTCACAGAAGCTAACCCAGGACCACATGGTCAGCACACGCCCAGCGCTGCTGCCATTGGCTGTGCGCCTCTGCTAGCGATGGACTTTGGACTCCGCCGCTGCAGGTCATCTTGAGGTACCCAAGTGCGGACAGGAGCATCTGATGGACAGGCAAGCTCCGGTCTCCCAAAAGCCATGCCCCAGCAGCCGCCTTTAGGCAGTGGCTCTTCTCACAGACTTTTTACGAACTGGCTCAAATGCGTTTTAGAACGCTGCTGGCAAACGCCCACGTTCTCCTTCAATACAAGAAGGAAAACAGGAGTTAGGAGGAGAATCCTCGACCTTTTCCTGAGCAGCTTCTTTTGTCAAGAAGACAAATTTGCCTTCTTGAGCAGATAATTGGAATAAGTTTAAGAAGTACGGTTAAAAATATTTACTCGATAATGAGCATAGACAAAGCAAGAGTCATCCTTGTAAGAAAACTCACAGAGGCCCAGAGCTTGGGGAAAAAAGGGTAACTTGAGCTTGGTCCACTTAAAAAAGGTAGATGGTAAGGAGGAGGTGGCATCCTAGACAAAAGTTTCAGGGGCAAGGGCCTGCCCATGGGATGGCCTGTTTGGGGCAGAGGGACTGTGATGGATAATCAGATGTCAGATATTCCTCGTGCTTCAAGACTAATCCACAGAGGGTTGACTCGGCACACTTGCTTCCAGTGGAGTAGCTAAACGTTCCATCCGATTAAAAAGCGTTAATTTCCTTGTTTTCTCGGGATACTGTCGTCGGCAGCAACCAAAAAGGAGACAGGAAAAAGTGCGGTGAGCATTATTTCATTGTATTACTTAAAACACTATGGTTGTTTCAGATCGAGCAAATTGATTATAAAAACTAAGGCAGTTGCTCCCCAGCCATACTCCTCACAAGAGGCCTTAAGTGGTAATGAAAGGTTTGAGGTGAATTTTGTTGATGCAGCAGGATTTAGGCATTATGAGAACCTTTCTAGACTACATTTAGGTCTATTTATACACATGTATTGGAAGAACCTTTGCAAGAAGGGAAGAGTATTGATAAGCTATCATTTTTCCTCCCCTGGGAGCTACTCTGTAGTTGTTACTAGGGGTAATGTCATCTACCCCTGCACGCTCCCAAAAGCATAAGTTAATCTTTTCAACAGAAGCAGCCAACTTTTCTAGCAAAGGAATTTGCCGTTTTTGTGGTTTGGGTAAAAAGGTGGTTCATTTTACTGGTTTCTCGATGAAATATGTCTCATGATAAATTCAATCTTTCCTCAAAAAAAAAAAAATTCCTCAAATCTACTTTTCTGTGCAAAATTCGACATGAAAGCCTTTCTCTGTTGAAGCAGCCAGATATTGAGTTGGTGCAGACCTGGGCAAACAGTTTTGGGTCCAAGGTTAAGGATATTTATTGCCGGAGATACTACATGTATTCGTGTCCAGGAAGAACAAAATCCAACACATCGACACTGGTTTTCAAATCCATCCATTCGCTTTCTTTTGCTTCAGGAGGAATGTTTTTCTTTCTGCTCCCCTTTTTAATCCTCTCTTCACACTTGGTAGAATTTGCAGGGATTTTTGCCAGGGATAACGAGCTGAGGTGTACAATGTGTGAATACACAGGAGATCTGCTGGTTTTCTTGCACACACTTCAGAGAAAGTTCCTTGCACTCTGCCTTTGGCATGGCAGGCAGGAAATTCCTCACCGGCCTGCCCAGTGCAATAAACAGACCTCCTGCATCTAACCACAGCCTCGCTAGCGTTTCTAATGTGGAGTTGCTTTTGCTTCTTGTGTAAAAGTCGAGGGCCCCGGCATTGCTGGTCCACTTTCCTCAGCTCCTAGGCCGGAGTTTGCATAGGACTGTGTTGGAGGTTAATAGGACTTGTGGTTTGACTTACTCTGTGTTTGTCGTGCACACGTGGGAAAAATAGATAAGGTAAACAGGCCCCCCGAGGACGCACTTCTGATGAACCTTATGTTCTGTTAGGTTGATCAGAAAGTCCAGAAGTTAACATTAATTACCGTTTTGTTCACTCACCCAGATGTCGCCTGTTGTATTCTATGCAGGTGAGTCTTTCAATAACCCTGCTACTCGAGTTGTGACCCCCACGGTCTGGCAACCTCGCCCGCCCCGCTCCCTGGCCCCCCACCCCCGCCTCCCCAGAGAGAGGGCCTCTGGAAATGCTGGTTCTCAGGCCCCAGCTAGCTAGAATCTGCATTTTCCACCAGAGCCCCAGGTGGTCCACGGGACATTACAAGTGGAGAAGCCCCAGGCTGAGTCCTCCGTGCTCCCTGAGGCTGAGTCCATTCCAGCAAAGCCTCCGGGCCGGGAGCGAGAAAGGAAGCAGGCCCCCCGGGTTGGGCACCGGGGAAGGGAAGCTGGAGGACATCACCGGAGTTAAATTACGCTCATTAATTCAATTTGAGGCAGGAATGTGTGTAAATAAACGACTGGCAGCCACAGAGGCTCTGTTTCCTGCAGGGCTCCGGCCAGAACGCAGGGCCCAGTGGCCATGAAAAACCCTGGCCGGGGCAGTCAGCAAGCCCTGCCGCTACGAGATATAACGATGGGAAAGGTGACGTCATCATTATCGAGACAGGGAGGTTGTCAGTGCAGAAATGGAGAGGCTGCTCCTCCATAGATAAAATCTTAATTATTTGAAAACCTTAAGCAACAGCCACTCCTCCCTCCTCCTCCTTTTTTTTTTTTTTTTAACTGATACAGATCAGATTTCCAGGGGTAAAGTGAGCAGGACAGTGCCGTGGTCCTGCACAGCCTGTCAGCGTCTCTAAATATCAATAGCCTGTTCACACCCACTTTTTTCCCTTGCAATCCTGAGTCCATGAGAAACCAGGAGGAGAAGAACAACTCCTTCATAGCGTAAAGCTGTAACATGTGTTTGGTTTGACGTGGGGCCGTGACCGTTCAGGGTACACCGAGCGATCATCACCAGTTAACATTTATTGAACCCCAAGTGGTGTCCTGGGCAGGGACGCCTGACTCACCATTAAAAGTTGGTTCTCATGCTGTCGTTTTTAGGAAGAGCTCGTTGTACATCATTTATTCCAAAGAGACAACTGTTTCTCAGCTTAAAAATCAGCCACAGGTCCCTCGTCCCTATTCACTAATGGAGTGGCTGTAAAATGAGAAGAGTCATGTTCTTTTTTCATTTTACCTGGACATGTTTTTCTTAACGCCCTGTGCCCGGGCGGCAGCAGCCGCTGCTAACGATGGCGATGGGCATAGCGAACGAAGTGCTGGCGCTTTGCTGAATGTTTTACGCATTTAATCCTCGCTACGACCCTATTTCACAGACAAGAGATGGACTCCTGGTGAAGGTGACGAGCCTGCCCGTGGCCACAGAGCCTGGAGGTGCCAGGATTGACCTCAGGCTGCCCAGAGGGCCGCTGGCAGCAGCCACTTGCCCTCAATACACCCTCACTTTGAGTTGCCCCCCTCCCCGCACCCCCTTTTCTGTGCTCTGAGAGCCCACTGCATAATGTTGTTAGGAAAAAGTATTTTTATCATTACCAAAGACTAATGTGTATGCAAGTCTCACGCCGACTGGGTTGTGAGGAATTTGAGAGAAGGGCCTGGCGCGGACCAGGCCCTCGGGGAACGCTAGATCCTCCGTCGCGAATGCTGGCCGCCCCGTATCCCTGATCCTGGGCCCTGCTCTGGCCCTGAAGCATGGCGTGCGTGGTGATGGGACTTCCCAACACCAAGTGGGATTCTGGGGAAGAGTGCAGAGTCCTTCTCTCCTGGCTTTGTCCCCACTTCTTTAAAAAGACAGAGAAGAGTCCCCTGTAGGCCGCTCTGGAGAGAAAGCCACCTCGCTCTGCAGCACCCGCGAAGAGCCCCTGGTAACAGCGACCGGCCCACAGTGAGAGTCAGAGGGACGTGCAGGAAAACCCTGCGGGTCGGCGAGGCCTCGGCCGACCATCTCGGCAGACACGCCGCTTTTAGCTCAGGCGGGATGCGAACTGGGGCCGAGAATGACAGGAACCAAAGCTGGTTTTTGTTTCCAGCCATTTCATCCTTTTCATACACACAGCCTTTCCCTTCGTGAGAAAGGGCGTCCAGACGGGGCAGGGGCACGAAAAGGTGAGAAGTCCAGCTCTTCGGGCTCATCCGTCTTGCTCACCCTCCACGTTCTAACGATCACCAGTGTCACGGGAGTCTGGTTGCTAGGACAGTGGCGGGTCTCTCCCGCCTTCTGTGAGCACCCGCCCCTGAGAGCCTCAGGTGCCTTTGCCTCTAGCAAACCAGTAAACGGCGAAGCCGAGTTGGTCTCTGCTTCCTTATTCATCACAGCAGTGTGGCGAAGGGACTGGCCGACTTCCTGTCGGTCCTTCGGGGCTTAGGGTGGCGGTCGAACAGCGTTGCAGGAAGAAAGTCATTTCAGGGTTTCGTCCTCTGTCACTCGTCACCCACACACCCAACTCCCACATAATCGGGGACCGACTGATTCGTGTCTGATGCGGGCCCCCCGTTTCTGCCCTCGCTCTCCTTCCTTGCCTGCCTCCTCCAGCTCGCCCTGCTCATTCGCAGGCTGTGAGAGCAGGAGAAGACGCTCGAGCCGGTGTCCGCGTTGGCTCGCGTTGGCTTCTTTGGAAGATGGAGGGCTTTGACGCCCTGGTCACTTGAGCTGGGTCCGTGATCAGTCCTTCGCTCGGGCGAGATGCTTACTTTCACTCCCAAGCTCCTCAAGTCCTTATCGTCGCCCTGAGTTTGTCCTGAGCATGCTTTGAAAAGTAAGATTTGAGGAATGGGGCCCAAATCAGAGAACCCCAGTGAACAGAATTCGGTTTCCCTCCTCCCGTCGTTTCTCTTGCCTGTTGACCTCAGCCACATGACCTCGCTTAACAGGGCAGAAGGAGACTAGGGTGGGAGCCACCAGCGACCCACATGGGTCAGTCCTGACCCAGAGAAGGTCTCAGTGTCCCACTGCTTCCTTTTTAATTCTATGACGTTATTTCTCTTGGAATTAGAGCCACGACCTGACGGGAGGGCAGTGTGATCAGAGCAGGGTGTTTGAGGAGCCAAGGCACTTTTTTCTCTCTTAAAGCCGGCCTTTTGCTCACCAAAGGGATCAATTCCATGCATTTCTCCTGGCTGGTATGCTAATTTACCTGGACTCACGCTTCTCCCTTGCCCTGCATAATCCAGTAGCAACTTGTAATAACCAGGATGCCCACTGACGGAAGGGATTTTTCAAAGAAAAGCAAAAGGAATTGCAGATTCAAAACTTTCGAGAGAAACTGAATAAAACGTTACCGAAATGGATGTGGGGAAATAACCGAATTGAGAGAGGGATTTTCTAGAGCAGCAAGCGCATCACTGGGCATCTCCGCGAAGGCGCCATTGTTTTAAAGTTGCATTTGGTTTGAAGGAAGATTTTTCCTCCAGAAGTATTACAGTGGCTAATTCTGAAATTGGTATGCACCGTTCTACCATCTCTTAGGTAAGGCGTATGCCTTCATACGCCCGATCTCATCAATCAAATGATGTTTTACCTCACATGGCACCCGCTCCCCGACAAACAAAGCTGGCATGTGGGGGTAGCGAGGGTGGAATAAATTACTGGTTACTGGGATCAGGTCATCAATCTAAGTTAGCTCTCATTCTGGAAGGTTCTCGACGCGGAAATGGTGGCAGTTGGCTCTAGCTGGGTCTGACCGCATGTGTTCTGTGCTTTTTTTTAATTAGAGGAGGATTCTGTGCCGCCGCTTTGCAGACAGTGCCCACTGTATGCTGCCCACCCTTTTGGCTTCCTTATTTTATTTTCAGTCACATCTGCAAGGACAGTCTGCCTTCTGTAAACGGGTCACTACCTCCAGACTAGCGGCGTGCCACGCAGGGCCTTGCACACCCCACCTGTGCGGGCGGCCGTGGGGCTCCACCTTGTGGGACAGAGCACCTACCCGGGCCACTCCGCGAGAATCCATGCCAAGCCGCAGCCCAGCCCAACCGGTTGGCAGCTCCCTGTGCCACGTGTACCATGCGGTGGCTGTCGAGTGGCTTATAGGAAAAATGTCTGGAGGCTCAGGGCCTCCTCCAGAGGGACCGTCAGAGATGAACTGCCATGAGAGTGGAAAACTATGAGAGAAACACGGGGAGGCCTCCGCTCCCAGCCCCTGGATGTCCCGCAGGCTTCCTGTCTGTGGGACTGTGACCTGTTCCTTGTAGAATCAAGTTTGCAAAGGAAAGGGGAGTCGACTTAGACAGGACACTCATCAGCCGGCAGACACAGAACACTCTTCCGTACGCCAGCTAAGCGTCCATCACGTCTGAGTAAGCATCCACACCGTGCGAGGACGTTGGGAGAGCTAACTTCCTGTGGTCCGCACAGAACACTCTTCCGTACACCAGCTAAGCGTCCATCACATCTAAGTGGGCTCCGTGAGCATCCGCACCATGCGAGGACGTTGGGAGAGCTAACTTCCTGTGGTCCAGGTCAGGACGGCAGTTATGCTCCCGCAGGGCGGGTGGGGGAGACGCAGAAGAGGCATGAGCAGGCTTCTGCTAAGTCTCTGGGCTCTCGATGCTGTCACTTAGCTTTTAACGACCCTTCTCATTAAGTTTTAATTTGTCTGTTGCGGTGTTCCGGTTGGGTTTCTTAGTTTGAATTTATAATAGACTAACAATAAGGATATCGATACTTTTTTTTTTAATCAGTAGACCACTTTCGAATAAATGTTGCAGTTGCTCCTTAGATCATGAATAATCTGAAAAATTCATTTCCAGGTACCGACTTAGAAATGACCACCATCGAGTGGTGGGTGGGTTCGTGGGAGCGGAGGGCTCTGCCCATGGAAGTGGGCAATATGGCTTAAAAAGGAGCAGAGCCCAGAGCCCCCAGGGAACACTGGCACCCACGGGGCGGAGAATCAGCCTCCGCTGACCAAACATGGCACAAGTCGGTCAGACACAGTGCCACGACCACTCTCCAAAGCTTGGAGAAATAATCCGACCTTGGTTTTCTCTCTAAAAAGCCACTTGTGTTTGAGCCGCCATGAAATCCCCCGTCTGAATTTTGAGATCAAGACCAAGACGATACCTTACCTTTAGAAGCGTGTCCCAGCATCCTTCAGTGAAGGACTTTGAAAGATGCCTGTATGTATTTTACGTAAAATTTCTGAAACTGGCTGATAAGGAGAGTTTTGTTTTGTTTTGTTTTGTTTCTTTATCGAGTTTAGAAAAAGCTAAAAACAAAAGGGAAAGCGACCAGGTACGGACCCTGTGTGAGAGTCAGCGTGCTTGGGGCACCCAGTGAGTTCAGATGGGATCCGGGTTACCCAGCCAGCTGGTGTGCGGGGGTCTTGGGGTCCTCTTATAGATGGGAACTGTATCGCAATAGGTCTGCTTCTTTCCACGTGTTTAATTTTACATGAAAATACTGCTGCTAAGGAGTCCCTTCTCTTCTTCACTTTGACATGGCTTTTCTTTCTACGACCTTTGAGGCTTATGTCAGGAAACAAGCAATTTAAGTTCCGCCACCTAAGAGAGACTTCCTTTTTATAAAGAAAAAATTAAACGCTATCTGTATACCATTTTCAAACGATTTATCTGTTTCATTATTTTTGATTGTTATTGTTCTCGTTTCACTTCTGAGCATCTTCCCCATTTCCCAGCAGAGACCAGTGTCTAGTCATTGCCATTAAATTTGCTTTATCATCATTTCTCTCATCTACATGTAATTTAAATGATTTTTTTTAAAAATAATAAAAGGTTTTATTATTCCAGGAAGTTGAAAATCCCCTGGGTAGGGCCTTGTATGAATAAGTTTTGTTTAAATCCCTTTTTTCTATTTCTTGGCGAGAAGACTCTTTTAAGAAATTTCATTTCTCTTAAGAAAGTCTTGGAGGTGTGGTCTGATCATAACACTCTTCACACTTGCTCAAGGCTCAATAGTGGATTGATGAAGTATTCTTTAAGAGTGACTATTATTTTAGGCTCAGTGTGGGCTTATGCAAACCTTAGCTCTTTTCCTGTTGGATGTTATCACTAGCATTTCCACATCCTCCTTCTTCGATGCAATAACCAACCCTTAACCTTTGTGGTAGTTGATCTGGCAGCCCTCGATGCTCATTGCTTCTAGAAATTCTGTCCTTCGCTTCTGAAACATAATTCTTTTCTATCTCTCTTGACTGTTACTTTACCACTATTTACTGGTTTATCTCATTCTCTGGCCGATCCCTTAGATATGATTGGTCCGAAGGATTCTTTCCTTAGCCACTTCTTTTTTTTTTAACTTTTTCTCTAGGTTACATCATATATACCGAAGGCTTCAATTCCAGCTAAAAACTAACAACTTCCAACCCTACATCTTCTGGCCAATACTCTATAGTTGCCTACAACTCGATTTATTTTGAAAATGGAAACAGATATTTTTTTATCATTTATATGTCTTGAAACATCTAACAGACTACCTGGTACGTGGTTAATATCAAATGGATGAAAAACACACTCACGCCGGTAAAACTTTGTTAATTGCTATGTTCGGTTTTACAATTTTGCTCTAAGGAAATGTGCTCCCAAACAGTGCTGTACCAAAAGACCCAACACGGATATATTCTCTCCCTGATACATAATTATACTTCTGTTCTGATGACCAGCAGGCCACCGTCACAATTGGTACACTTTTAAATAACAACTCAGTCTATCAGACGTCTTGTGGAAATACATTTTGGGGATTGAAATGACATTCTGCAGAATAATTTTTTTCCTTCATGCTTGTGAGACAGACTGATTTCGACTCTAAGTCCGTGAAACAGAAATACTAAAACATTTGAGGACCTTTTTTCCTAGAGGGAGCCTTTTAATGTCAGAAGCAAATACCCTGTAGAGCTGAAGAAAGACTTGTGAAATTCAGCTTTTAAAAACAACACCGTGTTTAAGTTCTATGGAAACAGAAGGTAGTGCTTTAAAATGACATGGCAGATGTTATGAAAATTTGTCGCAAAGCATTTCTCTCAGGTTAAGTCATGTTTGCCAAGTTACAACCTGGAACGGATTTTGACAGGTCAGCAGAGCTCGGCAGCTGAGGGTCCGCGGTGACAAAGAGTGCTTGCGTTGTGTGGTGGCCGAGGCAACGGTCGGAGGGCAGCGAGGGGGCCTCGGGCTGCTCGACAGGTACCCTGCTTCTCTCTCTGCGTCGACTTACCGCCACCAGAAGGCAAAGCGGAAGCAGCAAGCTATCTTGTCTTTGAGATTTACCTTTGCTTAATGAAAGACGTGTCTTAATAAATACTGTACGTGGCTCGCACTCAGGGAAGCCCATGGTTCTCTTCAGTGTGTACCCGATGTTTCTTTCTCAACTCGAAGATGATCGTGTTAAATGCAGAATTCAGGATGGAGTACAGTGGGCGTGCTTCTTAGGTCTGAGCCATTCAATTCCTGACAGCACCCACCTTCACCCAGGAGTTTCAAACACACACACTCACACACACACACTTTCATTAGGGGGCTCTGTGCAGTAGGTTCTGACTAACTTCGTTAGGGACACACTGCAGGCTCGGCCTCTGTGTTTAGGTGTCTGAGTGTCTCTCCAGTCAGGGCTGACCTGTCCCAGACTGGGAAAAGGACAGAGAGCTGAAAGATCCTCAGATGACGTATCTAACAGAACGATTGGACTGGCAGGTTTGTTATTGTTTGCTTGATTTTGAGGCCTCATATCCGCTTAGAAAATGGGGGTGTGCGACAGTCTTTTCCTCATTTTCAGTGGTAGGTGGTGTCAGCTTGGGTGCTCACCATATGGAGCCTGTCTTGGCGTATCTTGGTTATGAGATGTTCATAAAGGTACCTGTGGAAAATAAGTCAAAGACAGTGGAAACAATGAATGAAAGCTCCTTTTCATACACATACCCCTTAATGATTCTTCCCTTTTCTTCTATATCTCTGTGTTACTGAGTTTCAGGGAAGTTCTGTACATACACTGTGGAGCTCCCTCTCATTTATGGCTGAAGGCTTCTCCTAGCTCCCCCACCCCCTTGAACGCAGAGGTGTTATTCT
Source organism: Pteropus alecto (assembly GCF_000325575.1). Lineage (NCBI taxonomy): Eukaryota > Metazoa > Chordata > Mammalia > Chiroptera > Pteropodidae > Pteropus > Pteropus alecto. The sequence continues at coordinate 7,623,812 of NW_006438867.1, forward strand.
GTGTGCTTGATTGTTTCTTGCATAAAAATGAAGACCGGATCAGTAAGTGACCCCTGATTGAAAATATTCTTCAAACACTACCTAGGACCGAAAGCATTAGATGTCAGCACAAGCTGTTAAGTGGTAGTTGACGGTCGTTATAGGTCTGGGGAAGGTCATTACCGAGGAGCATGGGCGCCGGCTTTCCTCGGTTCTCACCTGAGTGCTGGAGCTCCACGGAGCCAGGACGCCTCTGGGGTAGGCCATCAGCATGCTACTGCAAGCCTGCGTAAAGAGATCCTGCCACTTCAGCTTCCACTAGGGAAGCCGCTGGCCCTTTCTGCCCCTTGCCCTGTGGCACACCACAACTTAACCTCCTGAGCATGTCTGACAAACGGGGGACTTAGGGTCCGGTTTCTTAAGGGATTTATGAGATAACACTTGAAGGTGTCTGGTAAACTCCTATGACAGTTATTTGGTAAATGGCGCTTATTATAGCATCCTTCTCACTTTGTAGTGTCAACCTGTCAGAAATAGTGTTGGGCTAATAGTTGAATGACTCTGTGTATAGTCATTCGGCACAAAGGAATGCACGCCTACAACGTACCAAGAATTGCTCTAGGGCCTGGTGACACAGCCAGGACAAAGACTAAGGCCCCTTTTCTCATGGAGCCTCCATCCTAGTGACGTCAGACAGACACAAATGAAGAAACATCAAACAGGAAAAACAGCAGCTGTATCGCAGATAGGCAGAGAATGACAACAGCAAGTAGCGGCGAGCCTCTTTGTGGGCTGGCAGTGGAGGTGTCCCAGGGGAGCCACCGTCTCGGCCGAGACCTGCCCTGCCAACGAGGGAGCCCACAGTGCCCAGGCCCGGGGAGAGGGAGCTGAGCGGAGGGCACGGAGCGTGGCGTGTTCTGAGTACAGAGCAGGCTGTGGTCTGACGGGAGTGTGGAGGTAGAGGAAGGAGACAGAAAGGGAGCAGAGGGGGAACCTTCATAAAGGACCAAGTGAGAGACCTGGGTTTTACTCTGCCTGGCATGGGAAGTCTCTGAAGGGTTTTAAACAGGAAAATTACGGGATCCGACAGACATTTTGGAAGCGTGCTGCTGTGAGGGGTATAGATGGCCCAGTGGGGAGATGGAGGCGGGTGGGGGGGCACTGCAGCAGCTCAGATGACAATGCCCGGGAGTGGAATCCAGGTGGACGTGAGAGGAGTGTGTTCAGGAAGCACCG
>NW_006438867.1:7625087-7627830 GCF_000325575.1 Pteropus alecto
GGTCTGAGCACATGGGGGGATAACGTGCTGAGGTTTGGCAAGATGGAAAACGCCAGGCGAAGACGGAGTGTCGGGGGGAAATCGACTCCTCTCTTCCGGCCATGTCAGTTGCCGATGTAGGAGATACACGGAAGAAGTGAGTGAATCCGGGGGTGTCTTCATGGGGTTTGGATCTAAGCCAGAGAAGAGACGGACTCCCCATGAGATGTAGAAGGATCTTAGAACCAAGTGAGGAGTGTAATTGGTGTTAGCGGGTAGGGCCCTGGGTGACCCTCCAGTGGTCTAGGAAGGAAGGAGAAGGGAATCGGGGGTGAAGAAGGTCAGGGTGATGTCGACAAGGCTGGGATTGCAGAGAAACTGGTGAAAGGGGGCGGCTAAACGAGGTTGATGAGATTCGCTGAAAAGGCCCGACCTGGAGGAAGAAACACTTCCGGGTAGGACTAGAAATGGCTGACGAATAGCGTTGGGCCAAGGGATTTCGTAGGTAGAATTGGGGCAAGGGGATCGGAGAGTTCACTCGAAGAGCAGGAAAGAGAACAATGGGCGGAACGGAAAGAGCTTTGCGAGTTTTGTGGGGTTGGAGACTTTTCTTAAGGAACACGCTCCAGCGTCATCGGTGTTCACATCAAAGAAAAAAAATCGCAGGTGGTGCTTGGCGTCGAGACGTTTTAGACGCAGGTGCATGCCTTTTGTTTCATTTGGGGAGGCAGCTTACGCTCAGACACGGGGTTGGTCTTCAGCAGCCATTTAGGTAACGCAGGTTCACGGCAGGAATTTTCATAAGCCGGCAGCGTAGAGGATAATGTCTCTTAATAAGCCAATAAAGAAAGAACACAGTCCAAAGCAGTGATCGATGAATTACACTATCGTTCCAGGCGAGGGGAGACGAAAGGAATAAAGTCCAAATCTGGATGAGGTGGACCTTTTAATACGCGTAGGCACTTGGGAGGGAGGGATGGTTTTAACCATCAGTGAGCACTTAGCGATGACAACAGATGAGATGATGACACATCCTGACACAACTTACCTCATTTTTATATCAAAACAATTTACCTCAAAAAATAACTTTTTTATGCATTCGTCATAAACAAGTGGATTGAAACCACGTCTCTTAAGTCACAAACAAGCGGATTTAAAATCCTGTCAAACCAACATACGGCACCTCTAAGGGAATTAAATTTTAGACCCAGTAGATGTGTATTTTAATGTAAAAAATTATCAAAGCTATGAATACAAATTCATTAGCTATACTATATTCACGTAAAGTGTGACTTTTGGAAGAAACTCAATTAACTAGATAAGACAAAGTAAAAGTGTCCATTATTCATTTTTCATTATTTTCATACACAAACCTTAGAAGCAGGCACAGAGTCACTTCAGAAGTCCGTTTCTGAAAAGAGTGACCAGGCGTGCTTTAAATTGCCGTTGATAACAAAGAAACTGCTGTGGATGGCTGAGGTTTGTTTCCAAGGCAGATTAGATTTCACTCTCGAGCTCATTTGCTGAAGTACAGTCACTCCGTGGAGGCCTCTTCAAGCCTGTTGGCCGGAAAACTACCTCCAAACCGGATATGGTGATTATTTTTAAGTCATTGCTCATTCTGATGATGGCTCATCACCGGATGCTCAGAGAACAGCTCCTTTCAAACACATGTATAAAGCCGATTTGAATGAAAATATCATATGTACAAGCATGTAAATACTAGCTGATCTACCAAACTGGAAGATGCCTACGTAAAGATCATTCGAAATAGTTTAGTTATATTAACCTAGGTTCGGGACCCATTAAGTATTTCTGGAAAAGGAAATCAAAATAAAAATTCTTGGCGCTGAAATGAAACCAGGACATGGGGTTTTAGAAAGGAACGTGGAAAGCTGACTGCGCCTGCAAGGAAGATAACTCCACGGCCCTGCAGGGAACCGCTGCTTCCGCTGCCACCTCTGCATTTCAGATGTCAAGTGCAACTCCAGCCAGAAAACATTGTCTGACTGCGGAGGGAAATGCTAATGGTCGGCCTGGGTTTTTTTAACTTGCGTATGAAGCTTCAAAAATATCTCTCCACGCCCCCCTCCCCAAAGCCTTGGAGGGCACTGGATGTTTCTCTGTGCAAGCAGAGCGGGTTATTTGTCCAACGGCATTTCCGAAATAGGAAATCCAACTTCCGTCCTGAGGAACGGCCGATCTAGCTGGGGGCAAAGGTCCGAGTGTCAGTGCCATGTGGCTGGTATTTGCACTTCAGAGCGTGCGTGTTTGAAGCAACCCGTGAGAGGCGTCCGTTCGAAATGCATCGTCACATCACAGTGACCCCACTTCTCTGTCCGGCCCAGACTGGCCATTTTCTCCTCGCTGTCTCATGGCCTCTCGGCCTCGCAAAACCAGCATGTCAAATTATTAAGGAACCCTCTGTACCCCCAATGCACACACGCGAGTGAGCGACAGAGGTGGGGAGACAAAACAGAACGAAAACTTGTTTCCCTGCTATCGATCCTGCCTTGGTTTCAAGTAACTCAAACCAGGACCCGAGGCTCACCCCTGACTTCCCCCTCTCCCACGTTCTCTCTCGCCAGCGCCCCAGGAAAGGCGGGGCTGACCCCGGCTCTGCTTCCAAGCTTGTCCTCTCCCTCAAGCGACCCCTTTCAGCCCCTTTTCCTGCCCGGCCACAGCAGCCGCCTCCTGCGGGCCCGGCTGCCACCTCTCCACCCTGCATCTGTGCCCTCCCTGCAATCGGCCCCCCGCCCCCCCG
>NW_006438867.1:7628402-7635637 GCF_000325575.1 Pteropus alecto
CCCAAAGCCTGGGAGGGCACTGGATGTTTCTCTGTGCAAGCAGAGCGGGTTATTTGTCCAACGGCATTTCCGAAATAGGAAATCCAACTTCCGTCCTGAGGAACGGCCGATCTAGCTGGGGGCAAAGGTCCGAGTGTCAGTGCCATGTGGCTGGTATTTGCACTTCAGAGCGTGCGTGTTTGAAGCAACCCGTGAGAGGCGTCTGTTCGAAATGCGTCGTCACATCACAGTGACCCCACTTCTCTGTCCGGCCCAGACTGGCCATTTTCTCCTCGCTGTCTCATGGCCTCTCGGCCTCGCAAAACCAGCATGTCAAATTATTAAGGAACCCTCTGTACCCCCAATGCACACACGCGAGTGAGCGACAGAGGTGGGGAGACAAAACAGAACGAAAACTTGTTTCCCTGCTATCGATCCTGCCTTGGTTTCAAGTAACTCAAACCAGGACCCGAGGCTCACCCCTGACTTCCCCCTCTCCCACGTTCTCTCTCGCCAGCGCCCCAGGAAAGGCGGGGCTGACCCCGGCTCTGCTTCCAAGCTTGTCCTCTCCCTCAAGCGACCCCTTTCAGCCCCTTTTCCTGCCCGGCCACAGCAGCCGCCTCCTGCGGGCCCGGCTGCCACCTCTCCACCCTGCATCTGTGCCCTCCCTGCAATCGGCCCCCCGCCCCCCATCTCCACCGCTTCTCCCCGGCCCCACCGCCCTGACCTGGCCCCACCACCGCTGTCCCAGCCCATCTCAGCCTGCTCTGTGACACAGAACGATCCTTTCAGAACGTAACTCGCTCACGTCACCCCTCCGTTCAGAGCTTCCAGGGGCTCCCCACCTCATTCGGAGTGAGTCCTTGTCATGGTCCGGAAGTCCCCCCCCCACCGTGACCACGCTCTGCCGCAGCCCCCCTCACACTTCCTTCTCTGCCTCACTGGTCCTGTCGTTCAGCCGCCCAATCTAGTCCATCTTCAGGTCGGTCCCTTGACCGTCAACCCTCTTAGAAATCTGTCCCCCTCTCCACGTCATTACCCGAATTCTCAGGGACGCCCTCCTCAACGGCCATAGTATATGTGTCTGTGGAACACCCCGAACACGCCACCTCATCCTCCTTTCCCTGCTTAATTTTTAGCCACAGTGCTGCTCGCCTTCTGACACCCCATAGCATTTACCCGAGTCTCTGATTTGTCTCCGCGCACACAAGCTTCAGGAGGCGGCAGTTTTTGTCTACGTTATTCATTGCTGAGTCCTCCGCTCAAAAAGACAGTGGGAACTAAATAGACGGTTTTCAAATAAACGAACAGGAATCATCTGCGGAGCATTCTAAGAACACCGCTGGGCAAACTCCACCTCGGACCCCGAGCATGAGAGCCTCAGGGTGCGGGGTCCCAAACCGATGATCGTACGAGGTCCCCAGGCCGAGAGCTACTGCCATCAGAGAGATCTCTTCAGCCGTCGATGTCCCCAGCTTAAAACCCTTCAACAGAGGTCCATTTTCCCGTGGAGTCATGCCCACACTCCTTCGGGTGACGCCGAGGACTTCTCAGCCTCGCGTCCCGCCAGCCACCTGCCTTCCCCTGCTCGCCTCCCGGTGGAGACACTTGTGTCTTCCCTCACCTGTTCTACCGCCTCGCACGCAGGTGCCTTTTCTCTGCCGAAAGTACCTCTTCCCCGCTGTCTGCTGGGTGACTTGCTCGTGGTCAGACTTCTGAATCAAACGTCGTTGGTTGAATACAATTTTCCCTCAAACCCCAGTTTCTCCACAACCGTCCCAGTGATTCACGGTGACTTTTATAGCATGTCGAGGGTCCTATTCATATCACGCTCCCTTGTAATTAGACTCTAAACTCCTAAAAGATTACAGGGACATCCCATTGCTTTATCCACAACATCCAGCGAACTGTTTAATATAGTTGCTTAGTGTACCAAAACGAAAATTATCTTAATGATATGAGATACTTCTATTGGGTTTTCCTGAGTGTTCCGGAGCTGGATACCCGCACAGACACACACACAGAGACGCCACACACATCCAAGGAGAAGTGCGTGTGTCCGGTCCTGGTCCCTTGGTCCTGAAGAGGGAGCACAAGTTACCCATTGTTCTCTTACTGTCAATGGCCCACCTTGTCCCCTTTCCCCAAATTTTATCTCTGCTACTCTCGCTTTCAGTAGATGACCCCCCCGCCGTCTTAGGCACTTTGTTCCTTCATTTTTAAAGGAAGATTTTCTAAGTGACACCTCTAATGTATTCCTTTCTAAACAAATAAGATTTTCTCTTCTTCTCCAAGTTTAACTTTTCTTCCTGTTCTCTGATTTTATCTGCTATTACTTCCTAATGGACCTTTTCTTTTAACCCCTGTTTATTCTCATTCTCCCTCATTTTCTCTCTCTCTCTCTTGCTCGCTCTCTCCCTCCCTCCCTCCCTGCACACACACATATCTTTTCTCTTTTAATGTGCTGGTGTTTCCCCACATTTAACCTGTCTGATCCCCTGGACTGAGTTCTCTTACGTCTCTCCACCACTTGACCATCAATAGCTGGAGAGTAGTGAGTTTCCGCTGCTGCCTTTTTCCCCGCTGTACTTAATGCAGAGGCCACCGGTCACCATCTCAACGCCAGGTTCGATGCCCATCTCCCTCCCGGTCCTCCTCTGCCCGCTGACACACAGCCTCCACCTCTTGCTGCCCACCTCCCCGAGGGACACTCTACGCTCCTCCTGTAAGGTCGTGTTCTGCAGGGTCCCCTTCCTCCTTCTTCATGACCCTCTCTGTTCCCAACCTTCATCACCTCGCTGGGCCACATATGATAAATGACAGAACTTGTGAGAAAGCCGTGGCCACAGAGGTTCTCAACACACTGTCGTGCCTTCTCCATCTGGGTCGTTTCTCTTGTGCTTGGTCGATACGTCTCGAAACGCGACAGTTATCCCCACTCTCTCTGCGGGCTTTATTCTAGGACCAAGCTGTACTTCCTGTGTGCTAACGTGTTCTGTCCTTCCTGTAAACTGTACATGTCTGAAACTTATCTTTTCTCTCCCTCACTCCCCTTCCAACGCAGCCTTCCTTCGTCGCCTCTGAGCATCTCGCTGTTCTCCCCGTGTGTTTGCCCTTCGCAGCCAATCCGTCTTTGCCGCGAGCTGACTTCTCCTTCCCCGTCCTGGTGTAAACCTCCGCGTCCTTTATGCTACCTGCCTTCCTGCCTTTGGTCTCTCTTTTGCGCTACACGAAGCGACAACCTGGACTTTCCTCCCGTCACTCTGCTCAGAATCTGCCGTGACTCCCTTATGATCCTTCCTCCCGGTGGACACACGTGTGTCTCCCCTCACCTGTCCCGCTCACTGACTGCCCAGCTGGGGTCTCCTCCTCTCTGCCTTCTCCTCTGCCGTTTTACGAATGCTTTTCTTCTTCCTGTAGAGAGCTCTCTCCCCCCTTCTCCCCACCTAGCCACATCCGCCCTTTCTTCCCGTCCTCCTTCCGTGGTGAGTACACCCTACACAAGTCTTCGCTCTTCTGTTCCTCTTTCTACATATCAGCATGACAGAATGAGAGCCTGAGGATAGAAAATCCTGGTTTCTGTGATGCACAGTCCTGTATCTGCCCTGACTGGGCCTTGGGTCCTTCATCAGTGTCTCCCTGGTGATTGCATCCGTGCTTGGAGCAGAGGTCCTTAAGGCACATGTTTTGTTGATGAGCAGTCCCAAGTCCAAATAGGATACATACAAGGAACTGGGATATGTCATATTCCAACAAACGATGGCTTTGAAAAGGAGCTAAATTAAAATCGAACTCCCAGTTTGATAACCATTTACACTAACAATCGTTTGGGACCTTGGCCCCCTTAGTGGGTTTTTCCATGACAGAGGTCTTAGATGTCTTTATAGCTCTTGCTTTTCTCATTGACAAAGCAAAAGGGTTTATTGACTCAGCCGTTCGCAGTCATTCCATAAATACCAGGGATGGGGACACGATAATTTCTAAGGCCCCTTTCAACTGTGCAATAGTGATGATATTTTCTGAAGGCAAACAGAGACCTCATTTGGTCAAGCAGGCCACGGGAAGATTGTTTTTTTTTTTTTCCATTTTCTTTTCGCCATTACAGGCTTTCTCCATACCCCTTCCCTTTCGTTTGTCCTAACTTTACTTCTAATCCAGGGCTAGGCACCTGTGCTTTCAACTTTTTGCCTTTTTAAATAAATGCAGTAGCATATAGAGTAAAAAGATGTCATCAGTTCTATGACGAACCAAATCATGGCATGATAACGCCCGCTCAGGAATTAAACCGTCCTATTGCATTACTTTTTCATTGTAAGATTTTTGGCTCATTTCTATATCTTCGACAGATTTTTTTTTTTTCAAATAAAGATCCTATGATAACAAATTAACTCCTACATGACTCTCTCTCATACCAAACTATCAAAACGGAAACAATTTATGTAAACATCACAATTCGAGCTAAACCTTAGAAATCTCATTTGCAGAGAGCCCTTCCATGCCCGAAGGTGTCCTAGTGAGATAAATACTTTCTTTGCTCCTACATCTGTTATAGCAGATCTTGAACATAACGGTTTCGGTAATTTCTGCCAGTCGGCAATCACTGCGTGCTCACAGCATGTGTGACTCTATTCTACGCACTCGGGGTGTGTGCTCACGGTGACCTAGGTGTCGTCTCGTCCAGGTGGGACCCTAGAGGAGCGAGACTCTCCCTGTGCGCCCCGACTCCGCCCTCGGATCCTTTCATCTTTAAAACTTCTCGTCTCATTAGAAGGTGACTTGGCAGTGATTGGGCTCCCTCTTCGGAGGAGACGAGGGTGTGTCCACGAGGGCCCCCGTCCCTCGGAGGTGCCTCGTTACCACACTCCACCCCAGCTGTTCCGGATTAAGGCTCAGGGCACTCAACGAATTCCAGACGCCCCATGGCTGCTGCAGTCACTAAATGGTGACTTCAGGCTTCACTCGGTTGAGGCCTCAAGGGGGCTGAGCCAGAGCTGACATGACTTACCGTTCAGGCACCGAATTCCAAAGAGAGAAAACGTTTCAGAGGCCGACTCGCTGCCACTTTCTTCCGAAGACGTCGATGTTAGAGGAGCAAATTTTCCAGGCGGTCGTGGTCTTGGTTCTACGTCCTTCCTCAGCATTCTAGTTTCCTGGGCCTTTTGTGGGAGGGACGGTTGACTCGATGATTTTGCGTAATTTGGATGTGTGACATTGACTTTTACGTCAATGAAAATATTACTAGGATAAGAAGAGGAACAAACAGTATTAAGAGAATTTAAAAGCTACGTGGGTGTAAGCGTCTTATTTGAAGGTGTAGGTCGGCTGGTTGGAGAACTGTGTAAGCCCGCACGCCTTCCCGTCAGCTCTGCCTCAACACAATCACATACCCGCCACGGCACCTACGAGTCATCAAGTAAACGCGAAGAGAGGACTGATATCTCCCCCTTAGAAAAGGCCGAGAGGGGCGTTGGTGTGAGTGTGAGGTATTTGTGTCCATGTGAACAAAAGGTTTCGCTGTTTCCGGGGACGTTTGCCTCCCGGACCCCGTCGATCATGTCTTCCTGTGCCCAGGCAGTGGTGCTCCAGACCAGACGGCCCCCCGGAGACACATGCGCGAGGTCTCCGAAGACCCGTGAAGAACCATGGTCTTGCTGACGCTGGGCTGTCACCGTAACAGCCTGTGCGTGAGCCTGGTGTCAGGTGGGAAGTGGCAGAGGGCGTCAACAGACTTGCTTTTTCTGTTGTTGTTTTTTTTTTTACTCTTAATTTCTATGTTGGAAAAACATAAAATAAAGGGTGTCTCTATTTAGCTTGTGCTTAGATCTATGTTGGGACCTGATGAATATGTTTCTGTTTTTGTTCAGTTAGGAAAACATAGTGTTTTGCTCTGAAGGTTGAGTGAAGGTGGTGATCTTTGCGCCATATCATCAAATATTAATACATTAACAACAGTCGAGCTTATAATAAAGAATTGTGACCTTTCAAATGATCTGAACTGTCTCTTGTGTGTCACATTTTACCTTTTTTAGAGAAGTGCTAATTCACGTTAAGTCCGCCTGAGAGGTTTGTTTAATGAGCAGATTAAACGGATGACTATCCTTCTCAATTTTTTTTTTTTTTTTTTAAGGAAGGGTTTCTTGTGGTGCCCCTCTGCTATTTGGCACAGGAATACAGAGGGGTCTTTTTAAAATTGTCCCTGCGGGGTCACTGGGACCCAAGCTGTTTGCTTCATTAAACCCTGGTGGCTTCTTTCTAGCCAGCCCCCTCCAAACAGCCTGGACACAATTGTATCTAAATTAGCATCTGACTGACCCCTTTTCTCTTCTTTTTTCAAGTCCCAGCTGACGGGGGGATTGGCAAAAGACGTTAATTGCTTGGGCCTGGCTCAGAACAATGGACTTGCCAAATTGACAAAAGGACTAATGTTTCTTTCAATATGCACCCAGATTCACATAAGTACCTCTTTTAATTACCAAGAATTATTGTAATGCCTGGTCAATGGAATAATTGACCCTCAACAGCGAGTGCTTATTCTGTAATAAATAATGGCCCAGGCCTAGTCAGGGTAGCCGGTATGGGGCGATTTGTGGGACTAGAAAGGGGTCTTCGAGCCCGCATTCTGTGAAAGACCAAGGAGCCCAGTGGGAGTCTGGGAGAGGGGACCGATCTGGGCTTCGCCGGGAAGCAGTGTACTGAGAGCCCTTGGAATTCATCCTCAGAATCGTACGGGGATGAGTCGGTCGTTTCAAAGCAGCTTAGGGCTCGCGGTCAGTAACGGTCCCACGGCTGCAGCGCAGGGAGGAACGTTCCAGCGTGTTTGCTTCTGCACGTGAAGACGCAAGGTTTACTGCCTGCCTGTGCGTCAGCTCCTCCCTTTTAAAAAGGGACGTTTTTTATGTCAAACGTTAAGTTAAATGAGTCCCCAAATCTAGTGGCACCTCACTCCTTGTTATCGCAAATCTGAGGAATCTTACAATTTTGTACAGTATTAAGGTTCTTGGAGGATTTATTTTAAACGGTTAACTAAATCAGGGTGGGATGTGATGGGATGGGGTACACTACACAGTAAAAGTCTGCTGTGCAGTTTATGCTCTAATCTTAATCGGGGTTTAGTATTTTAAACTAGCATTTCTTCCCCGCCCCCGCTGTTATAATAGATCGGGCACTACTTCATGCCTAGCGTGTCACACGGAACATTTCTGTAGTGACTATAACAACTCAACCTAAGTAGGAGGTGTTTGCGAGACCCCTGAACC